>NC_030383.2:26156236-26295484 GCF_001625215.2 Daucus carota subsp. sativus
AAAAAAACACGGTGTAGCTTCATTATTGACTAGATTGAAGTTGTAAACTACTTTTAGCTTCATTCCAGACTCGTTTGAAAGTTGAAAACAACTTGTAGCTTCATTGTTGGTTTGTTTGAAATTGGAATCAACTTGTAGTTTCATTCTTGGCTCGTTTGAGCCCCGGAAACAACTTGTAGCTTCATTATTGACTACATTGAAGTTGGAAACAACTTGTAGCTTCATTCCAGACCCGTTTGAAGTGAAAACAACTGTAGCTTCATTTTCGGTGGTTTGAAATTGGAATCAACTTGTAGTTTCATTCTTGGCTCGTTTGAGCCCGGAAACAACTTGTAGCTTCATTATTGACTACATTGAAGTTGGAAACAACTTGTAGCTTCATTCCTGGACCCGTTTGAAGTTGAAAATAACTTGTAGCTTCATTTCGGTTGTTTGAAATTGGAATCAACTTGTAGTTTCATTCTTGGCTCGTTTGAGCCCGGAAACAACTTGTAGCTTCATTATTGACTACATTGAAGTTGGAAACAACTTGTAGCTTCATTCCAGACCTGTTTGAAGTTGAAAACAACTTGTAGCTTCATTTTCGGTTGTTTGAAATTGGAATTAACTTGTAGTTTCATTCTTGGCTCGTTTGAGCCCGGAAACAACTTGTAGCTTCATTATTGACTACATTGAAGTTGGAAACAACTTGTAGCTTCATTCTAGACCCGTTTGAAGTTGAAAACAACTTGTAGATTCATTTTCGGTTGTTTGAAATTGGAATCAACTTGTAGTTTCATTCTTGGCTCGTTTGAGTCCGGAAACAACTTGTCGCTTCATTATTGACTACATTGAAGTTGGAAACAACTTGTAGCTTCATTCTAGACCCGTTTGAAGTTGAAAAAAACATGTAGCTTCATTTTCGGTTGTTTGAAATTGGAATCAACTTGTAGTTTCATTCTTGGCTCGTTTGAGCCCGGATTCAACTTGTAGCTTCATTATTGACTAGATTGATGTTGGAAACAACTTGTAGCTTCATTCCAGACTCGTTTGGATTTTAAAACAACTTGTAGCTTCATTTTCGGTTGTTTGAAATTGGAATCAACTTGTAGTTTCATTCCTGACTCGTTTGAGCCCGGAAACAACTTGTAGCTTCATTCCAGACCCGTTTGAAGTTGAAAAGAACTTGTAGCTTCATTTTCGGTTGTTTGAAATTGGAATCAACTTGTAGCTTCATTCTTGGCTCGTTTGAGCCCGGAAACAACTTGTAGCTTCATTCCAGACCCGTTTGAAGTTGAAAACAACTTGTAGCTTCATTTTCGGTTGTTTGAAATTGGAATCAACTTGTAGTTTCATTCCTGACTCGTTTGAGCCCGGAAACAACTTGTAGCTTCATTCCAGACTCTTTCGAAGTTGGAAACAACATGTAGCTTCATTTTCGGTTGTTTGAAATTGGAATCAACTTGTAGTTTCATTCTTGGCTCGTTTGAGCCCGGAAACAACTTGTAGCTTCATTATTGACTACATTGAAGTTGGAAACAACTTGTAGCTTCATTCCAGACCCGTTTGAAGTTGAAAACAACTTGTAACTTCATTTTCGGTGGTTTGAAATTGGAATCAACTTGTAGTTTCATTCTTGGCTCGTTTGAGCCCGGAAACAACTTGTAGCTTCATTATTGACTACATTGAAGTTGGAAACAACTTGTAGCTTCATTCTGGACCCGTTTGAAGTTGAAAATAACTTGTAGCTTCATTTTCGGTTGTTTGAAATTGGAATCAAATTGTAGTTTCATTCTTGGCTCGTTTGAGCCCGGAAACAACTTGTAGCTTCATTATTGACTACATTGAAGTTGGAAACAACTTGTAGTTTCATTCCAGACCTGTTTGAAGTTGAAAACAACTTGTAGCTTCATTTTCGGTTGTTTGAAATTGGAATTAACTTGTAGTTTCATTCTTGGCTCGTTTGAGCCCGGAAACAACTTGTAGCTTCATTATTGACTACATTGAAGTTGGAAACAACTTGTAGCTTCATTCCAGACCCGTTTGAAGTTGAAAACAACTTGTAGATTCATTTTCGGTTGTTTGAAATTGGAATCAACTTGTAGTTTCATTCTTGGCTCGTTTGAGTCCGGAAACAACTTGTCGCTTCATTATTGACTACATTGAAGTTGGAAACAACTTGTAGCTTCATTCTAGACCCGTTTGAAGTTGAAAAAAACATGTAGCTTCATTTTCGGTTGTTTGAAATTGGAATCAACTTGTAGTTTCATTCTTGGCTCGTTTGAGCCCGGATTCAACTTGTAGCTTCATTATTGACTAGATTGATGTTGGAAACAACTTGTAGCTTCATTCCAGACTCGTTTGGATTTTAAAACAACTTGTAGCTTCATTTTCGGTTGTTTGAAATAGGAATCAACTTGTAGTTTCATTCCTGACTCGTTTGAGCCCGGAAACAACTTGTAGCTTCATTCCAGACCCGTTTGAAGTTGAAAACAACTTGTAGCTTCATTTTCGGTTGTTTGAAATTGGAATCAACTTGTAGTTTCATTCCTGACTCGTTTGAGCCCGGAAACAACTTGTAGCTTCATTCCAGACTCTTTCGAAGTTGGAAACAACATGTAGCTTCATTTTCGGTTGTTTGAAATTGGAATCAACTTGTAGTTTCATTCTTGGCTCGTTTGAGCCCCCCCGGAAACAACTTGTAGCTTCATTATTGACTAAATTGAATTTGTAAACAACTTGTAGCTTCATTCTAGACCCGTTTGAAGTTGAAAAAACTTGTAGCTTCATTTTCGGTTGTTTGAAATTGGAATCAACTTGTAGTTTCATTCTTGGCTCGTTTGAGTCCGGAAACAACTTGTCGCTTCATTATTGACTACATTGAAGTTGGAAACAACTTGTAGCTTCATTCTAGACCCGTTTGAAGTTGAAAATAACTTGTAGCTTCATTTTCGGTTGTTTGAAATTGGAATCAACTTGTAGTTTCATTCTTGGCTCGTTTGAGCCCGGAAACAACTTGTAGCTTCATTATTGACTAGATTGAAGTTGTAAACAACTTGTAGCTTCATTCCAGACTCGTTTGGATTTTAAAACAACTTGTAGCTTCATTTTCGGTTGTTTGAAATTGGAATCAACTTGTAGTTTCATTCCTGACTCGTTTGAGCCCGGAAACAACTTGTAGCTTCATTCCAGACCCGTTTGAAGTTGAAAACAACTTGTAGCTTCATTTTCAGTTGTTTGAAATTGGAATCAACTTGTAGCTTCATTCTTGGCTCGTTTGAGCCCGGAAACAACTTGTAGCTTCATTATTGACTACATTGAAGTTGGAAACAACTTGTAGCTTCATTCCAGACCCGTTTGAAGTTGAAAACAACTTGTAGCTTCCTTTTCGGTTGTTTGAAATTGGAATCAACTTGTAGTTTCATTCCTGACTCGTTTGAGCCCGGAAACAACTTGTAGCTTCATTATTGACTAGATTGAAGTTGGAAACAACTTGTAGCTTCATTCCAGACCCGTTTGAAGTTGAAAACAACGTGTAGCTTCATTTTCGGTTGTTTGAAATTGGAATAAACTTGTAGCTTCATTCTTGGCTCGTTTGAGCCCGGAAACAACTTGTAGCTTAATTTTGACTACATTGAAGTTGGAAACAACTTGTAGCTTCATTCCAGACTCGTTTCAAGTTAAATAAAACATGTAGCTTCATTTTCGGTTGTTTGAAATTGGAATCAACTTGTAGTTTCATTCTTGGCTCGTTTCAGCCCTGAAACAAGTTGTAGCTTAATTTTGACTACATTGAAGTTGGAAACTACTTGTAGCTTCATTCCAGACTCGTTTGAAGTTGAAAACAACTTGTAGCTTCATTTTCGGTTGTTTGAAATTGGAATCAACTTGTAGTTTCATTCTCTGCTCGTTTGAGCCCGGAAACAACTTGTAGCTTCATTATGGACTAGATTGATGTTGGAAACAACTTGTAGCTTCATTCCAGACTCGTTTGAATTTTAAAACAACTTGTAGCTTCATTTTCAGTTGTTTGAAATTGGAATCAACTTGTAGTTTCATTCTTGGCTAGTTTGAGCCCGGAAACAACTTGTAGCTTAATTTTGACTAAATTGAAGTTGGAAACAACTTGTAGCTTCATTACAGACTCGTATGAAGTTGAAAACAACTTGTAGCTTCATTTTCAGTTGTTTGAAATTGGAATCAACTTGTAGTTTCATTCTTGGCTCGTTTGAGCCCGGAAACAACTTGTAGCTTCATTATTGACTAGATTGAAGTTGGAAACAACTTGTAGCTTCATTCTAGACTCGTTTGAAGTTGAAAACAACTTGTAGCCTCATTTTCGGTTGTTTGAAATTGGAATCAACATGTAGTTTCATTTTTGGCTCGTTTGAGCCCGGAAATAACTTGTAACTTCATTATTGACTGGATTGAAGTTGGAAACAACTTGTAGCTTCATTCCAGACTCGTTTGAATTTTAAAACAACTTGTAGCTTCATTTTCGGTTGTTTGAAATTGGAATCAACTTGTAGTTTCATTCTTGCCTCGTTTGAGCCCGGAAACAACTAGTAGCTTTATTATTGACTAGATTGAAGTTGGAAACAACTTGTAGCTTCATTCCAGACTCGTTTGAATTTTAAAACAACTTGTAGCTTCATTTTCGGTTGTTTGAGTTTGGAATCAACTTGTAGTTTCATTCTTGGCTCGTTCGAGCCCGGAAACAACTTGTAGCTTCATTATTGACTACATTGAAGTTGGAAACAACTTGTAGCTTCATTCCAGACCCGTTTGAAGTTGAAAACAACTTGTAGCTTCATTCTAGACTCGTTTGAAGTTGAAAACAACTTGTAGCCTCATTTTCGGTTGTTTGAAATTGGAATCAACATGTAGTTTCATTTTTGGCTCGTTTGAGCCCGGAAATAACTTGTAACTTCATTATTGACTACATTGAAGCTGGAAACAACTTGTAGCTTCATTCCAGACTCGTTTGAATTTTAAAACAACTTGTAGCTTCATTTTCGGTTGTTTGAAATTGGAATCAACTTGTAGTTTCATTCTTGACTCGTTTGAGTCCGGAAACAACTTGTAGCTTTATTATTGACTACATTGAATTTGGAAACTACTTGTAGCTTCATTCCAGACTCGTTTGAAGTTGAAAACAACATGTAGCTTCATTTTCGGTTGTTAGAAATTGGAATCAACTTGTAGTTTCATTCTTTGCTCGTTTGAGCCCGGAAACAACTTGTAGCTTCAATTAGCAAAAAAAAAAAAACAACTTGTAGCTTCATTATTGACTAGATTGAAGTTGTAAACAACTTATAGCTTCATTCCAGACTCGTTAGAAGTTGAAAACAACTTGTAGCTTCATTTTCGGTTGTTTGAAATTGGAATCAACTTGTAGTTTCATTCTTGACTCGTTTGAGCCCGGAAACAACTTGTAGCTTCATTATTGACTACATTGAAGTTGGAAACAGCTTGTAGCTTCATTCCAGACCCGTTTGAAGTTGAAAACAACTTGTAGCTTCATTTTCGGTTGTTTGAAATTGGAATCAACTTGTAGTTTCATTCTTGGCTCGTTTGAGCCTGGAAACAACTTGTAGCTTCATTATTGACTAGATTGAAGTTGGAAACAACTTCTAGCTTCATTCCAGACTCGTTTGAATTTTAAAACAACTTGTAGCTTCATTTTCGGTTGTTTGAAATTGGAATCAACTTTTAGTTTCATTCTTGACTCGTTCGAGCCTGAAAACAACTTGTAGCTTCATTATTGACTAGATTGAAGTTGTAAACAACTTGTAGCTTCATTCTAGACTCGTTTGAAGTTGAAACAACTTGTAGCTTCATTTTCGGTTGTTTGAAATTACAATTAATTTGTAGTTTCATTCTTGACTCGTTTGAGCCCGGAAACAACTTGTAGCTTCATTATTGACTAGATCGAAGTTGTAAACAACTTGTAGCTTTATTCCAGACTCGTTTGAAGTTGAAAACAACATGTAGCTTCATTTTCAGTTGTTTGAAATTGGAATCAACTTGTAGTTTCATTCTTGGCTCGATTGAGCCCGGAAACAACTTGTAGCTTTATTATTGACTACATTGAAGTTGGAAACAACTTGTAGCTTCATTCCAGGCTCGTTTGAAGTTGAAAACAACTTGTAGCTTCATTTTCGGTTGTTTGAGTTTGGAATCAACTTGTAGTTTCATTCTTGGCTCGTTCGAGCCCGGAAACAACTTGTAGCTTCATTATTGACTACATTGAAGTTGGAAACAACTTGTAGCTTCATTCCAGACCCGTTTGAAGTTGAAAACAACTTGTAGCTTCATTCTAGACTCGTTTGAAGTTGAAAACAACTTGTAGCCTCATTTTCGGTTGTTTGAAATTGGAATCAACATGTAGTTTCATTTTTGGCTCGTTTGAGCCCGGAAATAACTTGTAACTTCATTATTGACTACATTGAAGCTGGAAACAACTTGTAGCTTCATTCCAGACTCGTTTGAATTTTAAAACAACTTGTAGCTTCATTTTCGGTTGTTTGAAATTGGAATCAACTTGTAGTTTCATTCTTGACTCGTTTGAGTCCGGAAACAACTTGTAGCTTTATTATTGACTACATTGAATTTGGAAACTACTTGTAGCTTCATTCCAGACTCGTTTGAAGTTGAAAACAACATGTAGCTTCATTTTCGGTTGTTAGAAATTGGAATCAACTTGTAGTTTCATTCTTTGCTCGTTTGAGCCCGGAAACAACTTGTAGCTTCAATTAGCAAAAAAAAAAAAACAACTTGTAGCTTCATTATTGACTAGATTGAAGTTGTAAACAACTTATAGCTTCATTCCAGACTCGTTAGAAGTTGAAAACAACTTGTAGCTTCATTTTCGGTTGTTTGAAATTGGAATCAACTTGTAGTTTCATTCTTGGCTCGTTTGAGCCCGGAAACAACTTGTAGCTTCATTATTGACTACATTGAAGTTGGAAACAACTTGTAGCTTCATTCCAGACCCGTTTGAAGTTGAAAACAACTTGTAGCTTCATTTTCGGTTGTTTGAAATTGGAATCAACTTGTAGTTTCATTCTTGGCTCGTTTGAGCCTGGAAACAACTTGTAGCTTCATTATTGACTAGATTGAAGTTGGAAACAACTTCTAGCTTCATTCCAGACTCGTTTGAATTTTAAAACAACTTGTAGCTTCATTTTCGGTTGTTTGAAATTGGAATCAACTTTTAGTTTCATTCTTGACTCGTTCGAGCCTGAAAACAACTTGTAGCTTCATTATTGACTAGATTGAAGTTGTAAACAACTTGTAGCTTCATTCTAGACTCGTTTGAAGTTGAAACAACTTGTAGCTTCATTTTCGGTTGTTTGAAATTACAATTAATTTGTAGTTTCATTCTTGACTCGTTTGAGCCCGGAAACAACTTGTAGCTTCATTATTGACTAGATCGAAGTTGTAAACAACTTGTAGCTTTATTCCAGACTCGTTTGAAGTTGAAAACAACATGTAGCTTCATTTTCAGTTGTTTGAAATTGGAATCAACTTGTAGTTTCATTCTTGGCTCGATTGAGCCCGGAAACAACTTGTAGCTTTATTATTGACTACATTGAAGTTGGAAACAACTTGTAGCTTCATTCCAGGCTCGTTTGAAGTTGAAAACAACTTGTAGCTTCATTTTCGGTTGTTTGAAATTGGAATCAACTTGTAGTTTCATTCTTGACTCGTTTGAGCCCGAAAACAACTTGTAGCTTCATTATTGACTAGATTGAAGTTGTAAACAACTTGTAGCTTCATTCCAGACTCGTTTGAAGTTGAAAACAACTTTTAGCTTCATTTTCGGTTGTTTGAAATTGGAATTAATTTGTAGTTTCATTCTTGGCTCGTTTGAGCCCGGAAACAACTTGTAGCTTCATTATTGACTACATTGAAGTTGGAAACAACTTGTAGCTTCATTCCAGACTCGTTTGAATTTTAAAACTACTTGTAGCTTCATTTTTGGTTGTTTGAAATCGGAATCAACTTGTAGTTTCATTCTCGGCTCGTTTGAGCCCGGAAACAACTTGTAGCTTCTTATTGACTAGATTGAAGTTGGAAACAACTTGTAGCTTCATTCCAGGCTCGTTTTAATTTGAAAACAACTTGTAGCTTCATTTTTGGTTGTTTGAAATTGGAATCAACTTGTAGTTTCATTCTTGGCTCGTTTGAGCCCGGAAACAACTTGTAGATTCATTATTGACTAGATTGAAGTTGGAAACAACTTATAGTTTCATTCCAGACTCGTTTGAATTTTAAAACAACTTGTAGCTTCATTTTCGGTTGTTTGAAATTGGAATCAACTTGTAGTTTCATTCTTGACTCGTTTGAGCCCGAAAACAACTTGTAGCTTCATTATTGACTAGATTGAAGTTGTAAACAACTTGTAGCTTCATTCCAGACTCGTTTGAAGTTGAAAACAACTTTTAGCTTCATTTTCGGTTGTTAGAAATTGGAATCAACTTGTAGTTTCATTCTTGGCTCGTTTGAGCCCGGAAGCAACTTAGATTGAAGTTGGAAACAACTTGTAGCTTCGTTCCAGACCCGTTTGAAGTTGAAAACAACTTGTAGCTTCATTTTCGGTTGTTTGAAATTGGAATCAACTTGTAGTTTCATTCTTGACTCGTTTGAGCCCGGAAACAACTTGTAGCTTCATTATTGACTAGATTGAAGTTGGAAACAACTTGTAGCTTCATTCCAGGCTCGTTTGAAGTTGAACACAACTTGTAGCTTCATTTTCGGTTGTTTGAAATTGGAATCAACTTGTAGTTTCATTCTTGGCTCGTTTGAGCCTGGAAACAACTTGTAGCTTCATTATTGACTAGATTGAAGTTGGAAACAACTTCTAGCTTCATTCCAGACTCGTTTGAATTTTAAAACAACTTGTAGCTTCATTTTCGGTTGTTTGAAATTGGAATCAACTTGTAGTTTCATTCTTGACTCGTTCGAGCCTGAAAACAACTTGTAGCTTCATTATTGACTAGATTGAAGTTGTAAACAACTTGTAGCTTCATTCTAGACTCGTTTGAAGTTGAAACAACTTGTAGCTTCATTTTCGGTTGTTTGAAATTACAATTAATTTGTAGTTTCATTCTTGACTCGTTTGAGCCCGGAAACAACTTGTAGCTTCATTATTGACTAGATCGAAGTTGTAAACAACTTGTAGCTTTATTCCAGACTCGTTTGAAGTTGAAAACAACATGTAGCTTCGTTTTCAGTTGTTTGAAATTGGAATCAACTTGTAGTTTCATTCTTGGCTCGTTTGAGCCCGGAAACAACTTGTAGCTTCATTATTGACTACATTGAAGTTGGAAACAACTTGTAGCTTCATTCCAGACCCGTTTGAAGTTGAAAACAACTTGTAGCTTCATTTTCGGTTGTTTGAAATTGGAATCAACTTGTAGTTTCATTCTTGGCTCGATTGAGCCCGGAAACAACTTGTAGCTTCATTATTGACCACATTGAAGTTGTAAACAAAGCTTAGCTTCATTCCAGACTCGTTTGAAGTTGAAAACAACTTGTAGCTTCATTTTCGGTTGTTTGAAATTTGAATCAACTTGTAGTTTCATTCTTGACTCGTTTGAGCCCGAAAACAACTTGTAGCTTCATTATTGACTAGATTGAAGTTGTAAACAACTTGTAGCTTCATTCCAGACTCGTTTGAAGTTGAAAACAACTTGTAGCTTCATTTTCGGTTGTTTGAAATTGGAATTAATTTGTAGTTTCATTCTTGGCTAGTTTGAGCCCGGAAACAACTTGTAGCTTCATTATTGACTAGATTGAAGTTGTAAACAACTTTTAGCTTCATTCCAGACTCGTTGGAAGTTGAAAACAACTTGTAGCTTCATTTTCGGTTGTTTGAAATTGGAATCAACTTGTAGTTTCATTCTTGGCTCGTTAGAGCCCGGAAACAACTTGTAGCTTCATTATTGACTAGATTGAAGTTGTAAACAACTTGTAGCTTCATTCCAGACTCGTTTGAAGTTGAAAACAACATGTAGCTTCATTTTCGGTTGTTTGAAATTCGAATCAACTTGTAGTTTCATTCTTGGCTCGTTTGAGCCCGGAAACAACTTAGATTAAAGTTGGAAACAACTTGTAGCTTCGTTCCAGACCCGTTTGAAGTTGAAAACAACTTGTAGCTTCATTTTCGGTTGTTTGAAATTGGAATCAACTTGTAGTTTCATTCTTGACTCGTTTGAGCCCGGAAACAACTTGTAGCTTCATTATTGACTAGATTGAAGTTGGAAACAACTTGTAGCTTCATTCCAGGCTCGTTTGAAGTTGAACACAACTTGTAGCTTCATTTTCGGTTGTTTGAAATTGGAATCAACTTGTAGTTTCATTCTTGGCTCGTTTGAGCCTGGAAACAACTTGTAGCTTCATTATTGACTAGATTGAAGTTGGAAACAACTTCTAGCTTCATTCCAGACTCGTTTGAATTTTAAAACAACTTGTAGCTTCATTTTCGGTTGTTTGAAATTGGAATCAACTTGTAGTTTCATTCTTGACTCGTTCGAGCCTGAAAACAACTTGTAGCTTCATTATTGACTAGATTGAAGTTGTAAACAACTTGTAGCTTCATTCTAGGCTCGTTTGAAGTTGAAACAACTTGTAGCTTCATTTTCGGTTGTTTGAAATTACAATTAATTTGTAGTTTCATTCTTGACTCGTTTGAGCCCGGAAACAACTTGTAGCTTCATTATTGACTAGATCGAAGTTGTAAACAACTTGTAGCTTTATTCCAGACTCGTTTGAAGTTGAAAACAACATGTAGCTTCGTTTTCAGTTGTTTGAAATTGGAATCAACTTGTAGTTTCATTCTTGGCTCGATTGAGCCCGGAAACAACTTGTAGCTTCATTATTGACCACATTGAAGTTGTAAACAAAGCTTAGCTTCATTCCAGACTCGTTTGAAGTTGAAAACAACTTGTAGCTTCATTTTCGGTTGTTTGAAATTGGAATCAACTTGTAGTTTCATTCTTGACTCGTTTGAGCCCGAAAACAACTTGTAGCTTCATTATTGACTAGATTGAAGTTGTAAACAACTTGTAGCTTCATTCCAGACTCGTTTGAAGTTGAAAACAACTTGTAGCTTCATTTTCGGTTGTTTGAAATTGGAATTAATTTGTAGTTTCATTCTTGGCTAGTTTGACCCCGGAAACAACTTGTAGCTTCATTATTGACTAGATTGAAGTTGGAAACAACTTGTAGCTTCATTCCAGACACGTTTGAAGTTGAAAACAACTTGTAGCTTCATTTCGGTTGTTTGAAATTGAAATTAATTTGTAGTTTCATTCTTGACTCGTTTGAGCCCAGAAACAACTTGTAGCTTCATTATTGACTAGATTGAAGTTGTAAACAACTTGTAGCTTCATTCCAGACTCGTTTGAAGTTGAAAACAACATGTAGCTTCATTTTCGGTTGTTTGAAATTCGAATCAACTTGTAGTTTCATTCTTATCTCGTTTGAGCCCGGAAACAACTTAGATTAAAGTTGGAAACAACTTGTAGCTTCGTTCCAGACCCGTTTGAAGTTGAAAACAACTTGTAGCTTCATTTTCGGTTGTTTGAAATTGGAATCAACTTGTAGTTTCATTCTTGACTCGTTTGAGCCCGAAAACAACTTGTAGCTTCATTATTGACTAGATTGAAGTTGTAAACAACTTGTAGCTTCATTCTAGACTCGTTTGAAGTTGAAAACAACTTGTAGCTTCATTTTCGGTTGTTTGAAATTGGAATTAATTTGTAGTTTCATTCTTGGCTAGTTTGAGCCCGGAAACAACTTGTAGCTTCATTATTGACTAGATTGAAGTTGGAAACAACTTGTAGCTTCATTCCAGACACGTTTGAAGTTGAAAACAACTTGTAGCTTCATTTCGGTTGTTTGAAATTGAAATTAATTTGTAGTTTCATTCTTGACTCGTTTGAGCCCAGAAACAACTTGTAGCTTCATTATTGACTAGATTGAAGTTGTAAACAACTTGTAGCTTCATTCCAGACTCGTTTGAAGTTGAAAACAACATGTAGCTTCATTTTCGGTTGTTTGAAATTCGAATCAACTTGTAGTTTCATTCTTGGCTCGTTTGAGCCCGGAAACAACTTAGATTAAAGTTGGAAACAACTTGTAGCTTCGTTCCAGACCCGTTTGAAGTTGAAAACAACTTGTAGCTTCATTTTCGGTTGTTTGAAATTGGAATCAACTTGTAGTTTCATTCTTGGCTCGTTTGAGCCCGGAAACAACTTGTAGCTTCATTATTGACTACATTGAAGTTGGAAACAACTTGTAGCTTCATTCCATACCCGTTTGAAGTTGAAAACAACTTGTAGCTTCATTTTCGGTTGTTTGAAATTGGAATCAACTTGTAGTTTCATTCTTGGCTCGTTTGAGCCCGGAAACAACTTGTAGCTTCATTATTGACTACATTGAAGTTGGAAACAACTTGTAGCTTCATTCCAGACTCGTTTGAATTTTAAAACTATTTGTTGCTTCATTTTTGGTTGTTTGAAATTGGAATCAACTTGTAGTTTCATTCTTGGCTCGTTTGAGCCGGGAAACAACTTGTAGCATCTTATTGACTAGATTGAAGTTGGAAACAACTTGTAGCTTCATTCCAGACTCGTTTGATTTTTAAAACAACTTGTAGCTTCATTTTCTATTGTTTGAAATTGGAATCAACTTGTAGTTTCATTCTTGACTCGTTTGAGCCCGAAAACAACTTGTAGCTTCATTATTTACTAGATTGAAGTTGTAAACAACTTGTAGCTTCATTCCAGACTCGTTTGAAGTTGAAAACAACTTGTAGCTTAATTTTGGGTTGTTTGAAATTGGAATTAATTTGTAGTTTCATTCTTGCCTCGTTTGAGCCCGGAAACAACTTGTAGCTTCATTATTGACTAGATTGAAGTTGGAAACAACTTGTAGCTTCATTCCAGACACGTTTGAAGTTGAAAACAACTTGTAGCTGCATTTTCGGTTGTTTGAAATTGGAATTAATTTGTAGTTTCATTCTTGACTCGTTTGAGCCCGGAAACAACTTGTAGCTTGATTATTGACTAGATTGAAGTTGTAAACAACTTGTAGCTTCATTCCAGACTCGTTTGAATTTTAAAACAACTTGTAGCTTCATTTTTCGTTGTTTGAAATTGGAATCGACTTGTAGTTTCATTCTTGACTCGTTTGAGCCCGAAAACAACTTGTAGCTTTATTATTGACTAGATTGAAGTTGTAAACAAAGCTTAGCTTCATTCCAGACTCGTTTGAAGTTGAAAACAACTTGCAGCTTCATTTTCGGTTGTTTGAAATTGGAATCAATTTGTAGTTTCATTCTTGACTCGTTTGAGCCCGGAAACAACTTGTAGCTTCATTATTGACTAGATTGAAGTTGGAAACAATTTGGAGCTTCATTCCAGGCTCGTTTGAAGTTGAAAACAACTTGTAGCTTCATTTTCGGTTGTTTGAAATTGGAATCAACTTGTAGTTTCATTCTTGGGTCGTTTGAGCCCGGAAACAACTTGTAGCTTCATTATTGACTAGATTGAAGTTGAAAACAACTTATAACTTCATTCCAGACTCGTTTGAATTTTAAAATGTTAGGCCGAATTAACTCGCTATATAAATCGATATAGTGAACACAATCAATAACAGAATACTCAAATAAGAGAATTAACAAAGTAAACTCTTATTCACAAAATTCAGTAGGTTACAAAAACTCTCTTAGTGATTTATATCTTATCACTAAGAGCTGCTGGGTTACAAGAATAATATTCTCGATGTTCTAACTCTTTTAGAGTAAACCCTAATCTATGTTTAAATACACAGTTACATGATATCTACTGATTGATTTATAATTATCTGCTTCCTAAAATAATCTAATCAGTAGCTATCCTTCTGTTGTCCTGATTTGCACAATCTCCCTTGATCTTTATCTTCCTTATTTAGCCAGATCTGCTCCTGAAAATCAGCCGCCTGCAAACTCTGATCATCGATAAACTTTGATCCAGCTAGCAGTTGTTAAACTCTGATTTCAGCTAAACTCTGACATTTGCTTCTGCACACTAAACAAGTTAGATACCTGTGACATCATCAAATATGTAACAATCTCCCCCAACTTGTACATTAGACAGAATGAACAAGTTATATATATATGTACTGATGATGTCAAAAACTATCAAGGACAAATGCATAAGATAATCAATTTGAAGAATTAATTACAACTTACAGAACCAGCAGAACTATCTATCAAATCAACCTATATCCATAGCTTTCTCTGACAAACTGGTTGATCAGATTTTCTTCCTTCAGCTTTAAGGTCTGTATCATCTGGGCTTTAACATTTCTGAGTTCTTCAGTTTCATCCCCAGTCTGATAGATAGCTGCTCTCAAGGCATTCACCTTGCTTCTTTGCATTGCCTCTCCAAGCTGAATTACCCTTGGTCTGTCTGCATCATTGTTGTAACCCAAGATTCTGGTGTTTGCAATAGTCTCCATCACAGAGCTAATCTTCTCCATACATATTTCAGAACCATCATCTTGAGCTATCTTTGGAATGTATTCTTCATCAGACTTTACTCCATAAAATCTTCTCTTCTCATTAATAGTCCTTTTCATCAGATCAGACCATCTCTGAGTAGCTTCATTCTTGATTTCCAGCATATAGTGAAAATGTTCAAGCTCTCTCAGAGATTTCAGCAAAAGATCAGCTTCTGAGACTCTGTAAACTCTGCCAGACTCCAGAAATATGGCAATTTTCTCTTTATCTTCTGGCCCATCATGAGTATCCATGAGAATCTGCACTGATTCTACTTTATCTAAGTCCTTTTGAGTGACAGCTTCTCCCATTTTTTTAGTCAGAGGGTAAGGATCTCTGAAAGTGGTTGCTGAACTTGTCTGAATTTTCTCCTTTCCGTGACCTAGACCAGTAGTATCATAAGCTTCCTTTCCTCTGGTTCCATGAGTTCTGATTCTGGTGAGCATTGAGCTTTCCTTGTACAGACTTGTACCAAGGCTTCCAAATAAACTCTTCTTTTTCTGATCTTGAGTCTTCTCAGATTTTATCTTCAGCCAGGAGACTACAACATCTTCAGTCTTAATCTTCTCTTCTGTTACTGGAACTTTAACTTGAGCATTGTCAGAGGTTAAAGTTATATCAGAAATTGATTTGTCTTCACCCTTTCTTCTTCTGGTCAATCCAGCTTCTTCTTCTTCTATTTGATCAGAGACATCAGTGATTATATTTGCATTCCTGCTTAGCTCTTTCATCCTCTGAGAAGGATTCTCTGATGCTATCTTGATCATTGATTTCTTTATCACAGGAGGAACTCCATCAACAGTTTTCTTTCCTTTGTCTTTTGAAACAGACTCAGATTGAGTTTGAGACCTGGTTCTTGGTCTGTTGATATCAGTGTAGTTCACCTCACTGATCACTATCCCTTTTTGCTTTGGATTCTTCTGTTTCTGTGAGGGATCAGTAACTTGTTTTTGCTCATCAGACTTTGTCTTGCTAATCTTCCTCTTCTCAGCAGCTAGTCTCTCTTCCTCCAGTCTGATAGCTTCTATGTCCACTCCTGGATTTTCTTTTTCAAATATTTTCCTTGCTACAGCTTCATCAATAGCTTGCAAGGAAGGAGATTTGTAGAATAGGGTGGTTTTTCTGCCTCTGAACTTCAAGGTTTGGCAGAAATTCTGAGATTCAGGATCTCCAGCTTCAATCAGATTATCTGATTTAGGAATCAGATCTTCTTTCTTCTTCTTCTCAATCTCAGAGTTCACAACTGCAAGTTCTTTAGATATATCATCAGAAATCTTGACTGCTTTACTTATGCTCTGAATTTGAGACATAACAGTCAACTTCATAGACTTGTGTGTTTGTTGAGAATCTCTGGGTCTATTAGAGTTTGCTTCAGAGTTTGCTTCCTTATCACTCCTTTCTTTTATTTGTAACAGCTTTAGCTGCTTGTCAGCCATCTCCCTATTACCTTCTTCATCACCATCTGGCCTTCTCTTTGTCATTTGCTGGTCAGATTTGCATTTGTCTTTAGATATTTTCTCCCCCCTTTTGACATCAGCAGAGGTGAGAAATTGAACCAGCTGAGCTACAGAGGAGCTCAAATCAGCCAGAGTGTGCTGCATTGATGTTTGGGTGGCCTCAATAGAAGTCAGTCTGTCTTCCACAGATGGAGGTGGAACTCTGCACATCCTCTTTGAATATGATAGTTGACAGACTTTTCTCTGTGCAGAAATGGGATGTTGAATTGGAGAAGCATGAATTGGAGTAGGAGTAGATTCTCTGATTGGTGACAGTGTATGTACTGGAGAATCAATTCTGACAGGAGTTGATTCTCTGACTTGATCAGAGATTGGAGAAGCAGAAGTTTGAATAGGAACAGAGGTAACCTCTGTTGCATCATCATCATCATCATTAACAAATAAACTTAGAGTATGAGATGCCAGAGCTTCTGTTGCTGCATCAGAAATTGCAGCTGTAGGAACCTCCTGAACAGGAGCTGCAACATCAGCCTGAGTTTGAATCAGAGAGTCTTGAATCATTTGCAAGACAACCTCTATATGTGCATCTTCTGATTGAGTGTCAGCTGCAATAATGTCTTCATGTTGAATCAGAGATTCCTGATTCAACCTCAACCCTTCATCTGATTTGGCTACTGCTGGTTGAGAATTAAATTCTGATGTTGATTCTGACATGTGAATGTCAGCTTCCACTGGTTCAAGTGGGATTCTCTGACTGAGGTGGCTCAACAGTCAGGTCAGTGATGTTGGTGGGCTTGATTTTCTTTCTCTGTTTCTTTGCTGGTGGAGAAGGTGGAGGTGCTTCATCAGAGTTAGAGTCTGATATTTTCTGCAAGAATCTTCTTTTTCTGGGAGGAGGAGAGGGTTTTGTTGGGGATTTTGAAGACCTGAGAACCCTCTTAGGTGAAGATATTTCAACTGGCCCTTTTTGGGAAGGACCAGAGGGTAAGATTTGGTCAGATTTTACAACTGGCCCTTTTTGGGAAGGACCAGAGGTTGGGACAGTGTCTGGTTGATCAGTAGAGGAGGGAGGCTGTGGTATATTCTCATCAGAGAATAATGCTGCATACTTATCTGGCATAGCTACCCTTAACTTATCCTGTACTGTTACAGGAATAGCAAATACTGGTGCATTGGGTTTCTTGCTATCCTTTTTAATGAGATCAGTAAAGGCACGCTTAGTAATTTTAAATGGCAACTGATTCCCAGATTCAGGCATAGGAACATCAGGGAAGCAATAAGAAAATATAAGCTGACAGAATCTAGCATAATAAATAACATTCATATTCTCTTGTCTCCTATCACCCATAAATCTTAAGATTGAAGTAGCAATGTCAAATTTAAGATTGTGGATCAGAGAATACCCAATCTGTTGGCTGAAACTAGGAATGGCATCAAAGTTGCTGCATTTGTTGCCGAATGCCCTGGTGATGCAATCGTAGAAGAAGCTCCACTCAGGAATACAAATGGATTTTGTACCGTTTGACAATTAAATCTAATATTATCGTGACCAAAAATCATTTATTTTAAACTCCAAATATGATCAGATGTTTAACCATTGACCAGAGTTTAATTAAATGGCATATTATGAGACAAATCAGAGAATGTTCATAAAATTTCGGATTGATGAAAGATAGACATTGAAAGTCTGAATAATAATTTTTCCTCAGAGTTTGCAAACGATTATTTGAATTTAATCAAAAATCACTCAATGTCATAAAATTTGTTAATCACAAATGCGGAGTGAAAGGTGTGTGTTGACATGATTCATCTATGGTCACAGAGATTGACAAACTTCTTAAGAAACATTAGAAAGAATTAGATTAACCGAAAATGTTTTAATCACTTCATAAGCCGAGTTGCTCACAATATGGATCAGAGTATAAGTTTTCTTCTCTTTTGTAAGACAGTTATCTTTTGAAAGGAAACTTCTCAGGGTAATGAGTCATAACCTTCATCAGATTTTTATTTCTCAGTGTATTTCTCCAGTAATCAGAGAATGCGAAAGGTCTCCAAGAAAAATATGATTTTTCTGATGCATTTTGCTTAATACCAGCAGTGCACTTGGATCTTCCCTTTCACAGAATTTCTAAGATCTCAAAGGAGTACTTGAGGGAACCTTTTTTTTTTCTTTTCTTTTCTTTTCTTTTCTGAGAAGAAACAAATTTTCTATTGATCCATATCTGAGACTTATTTACTCTTAGCTCATAAAGGGAGTAAAGCAAGTTCTTCACTGAGTACATGTCTAATATTCAAGAAATAGGGCAGTCTAGGTAACAGCTTTAAATCATGTTTTGTGTAACATAGATTTCCACATATGTGATATCACAGAAATCAGACTTGAGAGATGTTCATGACTTAATTCACGTATTTGCAACATATTCTTCACAGGAAATGCTCTTATCAGTGAAAATTCATGTCATCAGAGTTTGTCAGGTCAGAGTATAAGCATCAGAGTTTGTCAAATCAGAGCATAATCATCAGAGTTTAGATCAGAGAATAACAGATGCAGATGTAAATCAAGTGTATAAAGGTAATATTAGATATTTTATTACGAAGTGTAGCAGAGTTTAGAGAGGACCAGAGATCTGTTAGGGTTATACTGAAATATTCGTTTGAAGTATATAACAATTATTTGAGGATCTTGAATGCATGTTTTCACATTGTCTGTATATTATATATTGTAGACAATCTAGTATCAAATGGGATAGCAGAAGATTAGATTGTCAGACTCCTTATATAATATAATAAGGGTTCACAGTCGAGGTGGTGTTAGACAAACTGTGGCGCCCTCCAAACCCGGGTCAGAAGTTTGGGGTCCACACCATAACATAAACCTATAATTAATATAATATATGCAGTGACCCTTAACTGTCCATGGATCGCAACAGGTTAAAGTATAAAACAAGCCACAACATACTTTAATTATTACAAACCCAAATCCCAAAATATAAACTGAATTCTTACAAGCTTACACATCACTTGTGTCTCGTTACTCAAACTAATACATATATAAAAAGCCAAGTGCTGCTGATAGCTCTCTCCATCTCTCAGCCTGGAATCCTGGCCTTACCACTAGCCTGAGGGTCGTCGTTACCAACTTTCTCTGCCTTCGCTAGAAAGAACATAAAGTATCGCAAGAGTGAGCTAACAAGCTCAGCAAGTATAACAATGTCAATTGAAAATATTAATCATAAGCTGAAGGAAACCAGTGTCTAATGGAATCAATCTCAATATCAAGATTTGTTTTTAAAGTATCAATTAGAATTGGATATTAAATTTATTTTTAAAAATCAAAGGTTAGGCTGCTGATCAGTCAGACACTAACCCCGAGCAGGTGTTCGCAAAAATCTACACGCAAGCGCACGTGATCACAAGTAATATATTAAGTTCGATCCCACAGAGACTGGTGAATTAAGAATACGCACCTATGCAACAATGTATGATCAATTATCACTGCTAAGACAATTAACAAAGATAGGTTCTTTTATACTATTAGCTAAATTTATTAATCAAATTCAGAATATGAAAACACATGGGATTCTAACTTCATTATCGAATTCATCTAGAATTGAAATTACTGATTAACATGCGACTGTTGATCCTAATCAGACAACACGAAAGTAATACATGCCAACTCTCGTTGCACACATATCATACCAATCAAAATCCGCAATTAAGACAGAAATCTCATGGACACCAACAAAGCTCAGACCCTATATCTCTATAGCGGTAGTGTAAGCAGAGAGGTTTAATAACAAGTCGTCTATCGTGATTACACAGGGTGATAAAAATAGTTCAAGTCTACCACAAATTATGTTTCATTCACATAATCCTATGTTTACATGGCATAGTTCTAAATTCAATCATCCACTCTCGCTTCAGAAAGAATTAACAAACAACTCAGAAGTTAGCTACGCTTCTAAGAAGAATAAGCACGGCTCATGCAAAGATATCAACGTACGTCACACAATCAAACAAGTAATATTCTTCGCTAGACTACATCTATAAGTCCATTAGAATCCCATGAAGGCGGTTAGTTCATAATCGAACTAATCGACATCATGGGTTCTAATGAAAGCATGATAAATAAAAGATGAGAATTAAACGGAATAAAAATACTTGAATTAATAATAAAGAACACAACGTTACAGATTTGATGTTCACGATCTCGCTCGAAACTGTCACTTCCTCGCGAAGAACGATCCAATACAAACTGATAATGTGCTTGATTACAAAAACTAAACTATGATATTGTTCCGATATTCTATCTACTTCGAGGCTAGGGTTTTTACACTTGAGAAATTAAAATGCCTTGACTAAGTCAACCGGGCCTCGTCCGCTGCGAAAATCCATCAGAAAAGCTGTAAAAATCGGCCCGGACACTTCTGGAGGGCGCGGCCGCGCTAAACTAGCGCAGGCGCGCTAGTGGCAGCAGTAGGTAGCGCGGGCGCGCTAGAGGTTAGCGCGGGCGCGCTACTGTCTGCCACTGGCAGCCCTATTCTTCGTTTTTCAGCTCGTTCTCGCGTGCATGTCCTTCCTCGCTCTAGTACCACTTCCGTAGGTGATCACGGTTGCATTTAGCACATGCAACAAGCCCTTTAAACCCCTAGATAGCTCTAGTAGACGAGTGTGTTCTCGTGAGGGTTTGTAGAAGATGTACCCACAAAATCCCAAGTCGTGATGAATCCACAATTCTCTATTCTTGCAAATAATGCACCAAAAACAACCTAAAATGATAGAAAATCACTTCATCACCTCAACCCGTGACCTGCACAGAAAAACACTAAAAACACATTAAAAGACACTAAACACTTAAGTACAACCAACCAATTTAAGTGGAAATGAAGGCCTATAAGTGCGTATAAATACCACTTATCACACCCCCAAACTTAAACTGATGCTTGTCCTCAAGCGTCAACGACACTATACAATAATACAATGCAATGCATGAATGCAACTACGTGATGAATGAGTAAACTATGAAGTAATCGCCTTGCCAATTATAATACCTCAGATTGTGCTAATGTTCTCGAATTTCACTTCTCTCGCTACCAAGTCAATTACTCTTCCATTTACAAGTGTGGAGTGCCAATGTGTGCAAGCATGCTCTTATATTGAGACAAGACAAAAACTACTACTCCCACGGAATCCCAATCAAGAATCGTAAAAGTATAAAACTAACACCCCGTCACTCAAGTCCAACTAAAAGCCAAGGTCCCAAAGAATGTCCACACCCTTCTATTTTATTCACTATATTTTTTTTTCTTTTTATTTTTTTCTTTTTATTGGTGATTAATTGCTCGGTCTAAGGTCAGAGCGCTTCGCAGTGTAAATGCGTTACGAACACCACAAGACTTCACACACCAATCATTCACTCTATTCTTAGTGGTTTATTTAACTGTGCAATGGTTGAGATCCCTAAAGATTTATGCACTAGTACCCATGTAGCGAGCGTTGGGTCAACAATCCCAAACCACGAAGGGCTTTAGGTTGTTAGGCACAAAGTCCCCTCAGACTTAATTACTCGAGTACTAATGAGCTCAATCTAGTTAATTCTACCACTTATTTTTTTAGTGAATTTATTTACTACTATTTTTTTTTTTTTTCTTTTTTTTTTTTTTTTTTTTTTTAGAAAGGTATACTCCTCAGTTCCCCCAAACTTAAGATTTACAGACCTAAGCTGAAGGGTGCTCAATTCAATCCTAGAATTCATGGAATTTCGTCTAAATCCTATCTCAAGAACATATGTGAATTACAATTTCCAACACAAGCAATTTTCAAGTACTAACCTAGCATTGCAATTGAAATCACTAATCAAGAACTACGCACATAACTCATCATAGGCAATTGAACTGGCTTAACTTCATAATTCATGCAAATGCTCGTGATACTAACTACGACAATTACCACTAAACATGTAAAATAAAAAAAAATGAAAAAAAATAGAAATAAAACGTGAGAAATAATCAAAACAAAATAAAAAAAAAAAACGTGAACTACATGAACTAACTAACACATGCAATAGTAAACAAAATAAAATAACATGCTCTTCCTTAGATTACCACCCCCAAACTTAAAATTTCAATGTCCCCATTGAAAGTGATAAAAAGGCTAGAGCACCCACATACCTACTCGGAGTCCGAGTCCTCCCCCTCCTCCACTGGAGGTGAATCAGGTGGAGGATACTGCATCCCTGCTCCGAATACTGGCCACTGAACTGTGACCCCCTGTGCCTGAAAAGCACTACCTAGAGCCTGTGTCAAGTCAAACGCAAACCTCTGGTGGATGTCATGCATGGTGTCCATCCGTCTCGCTAGTCGGCGATAATGAACATCTCCCATCGGTTCGGAGCTCCTCTCCGTCTGTGAAGTACCAGCTCCAGAAGCTCTAGTCTGCTCCCTCCTAACAAATGCTGGACGTCCCCCTGGCATCTCATCATATATGTACCCTAGGCCTCGAGGGTGGGGAACTCCTCCATCCCACTCCGTCATCCGACTGATCGCCGAATGATCAATAGGTGCTGCTGGCAACTGTAATTGCTCGTTGGCTGGCCAACGAACACCGCTTGATCGACAGAGCTTCGTAACAATTGTGCCATATGGAATGGCACCAGTGGTTCCTCCCTGTAAGAACCTCAGAATCCCCTGATGAATAACATGTCCCAGATCAATATACTTGCCCGAGACAATCCCAAAGAGCAGAATAGCTCTATCCACTGTCACCTCATGCCCATGTGAAGATGGCATGATGTTAGCACAGATGAAGGCGTTCCACGCCTTCGCATACCGGTTTAACGCGGCTGCAGGAAACGAAACATGTGCCGGCAAAGGAGGTGCCGTCATCTTCCAAGTCGTATCCGGCACACACATATCATACACCAACCGCTCAAGATCAACCGGATCATCATCAAACCGGCGTTTGGCACGCCCGATCCTCTCCACAACCCAATCTTCTTCATTACGGCGCTTGGCACGCCCCCCAATCACTCTACGGATCGCCTCCGCACTATAATCCACACGGATTCCCCGCACCACCGTGAATCCATCGCGATTCTCCTTGGCATTAGCATAAAACTCTCGAATAATAGCCAAGGGAACCGCCTCCGGAGCCTCGCAAAAAGACTCCCAACCCCGTTCTTGAATCATGTTCAAGAGCTCACCATCTTCCGCCGTGGGTAGGAATCCCCTCTCCTTAACTATCGACTTATTCATAAGCCGTTGAAACTCGGTTCGTGCACCATCGGAGGTGAATTCAACCTCACCCATCGAGGAAGAATCGCTAGATGTAGGGGCTTGGGTGCTTGGTCCTTGTGATCTTCGGGCTCTTTTGGGTGCCATTGATAGAGATTTAGAGTTGCAAGAGATTTGTGTGTAGTGGGTTTGAGAGATTTGGAGGTAGTTGTGTGTATGGATGTGTATATATAATTAGGGTTTATAGAATTAGAATAGGAATTGGAGATGGGTTTTGTGTTTATATAAGGATATGAGAGCTGAGTTAGGGTTATAGAGGATATATTTCGGGCTAGGCATGCAAAATTAGGATTGTGGGCTTTTAAAAACGGAAAATAAAATATTTTTGGGAGAAAAATCGAGCTCCTGGACAGTCAGTAGCGCGGCCGCGCTAAGTGTAGCGCGGGCGCGCTGTTCACTTTAGCGCGGGCGCGCTGGACACTAGCGCGGGCGCGCTAGTGTCTGACATCCAGGGCTGAAATTTCTCGATTTTTGTGTTTTTGAGGTTTACAATGGTACAAAATGGTTCCAATGCGCGGGTTGCCTCCCACGAAGCGCTTGTTTAATGGCGTTAGCTCGACGTGAAGTTCTGAATTAATCCGATTCCGATTGAAGAATCGTGGTTTGTACCTCACGATTCACATTTCCGCCAAAGTAAGGCTTCAACCGTTGACCATTAACTTTAAATGATTCATCCGGTGATTTGGCATAGATTTCTACTGCACCGTGGGGGAATACCGTCTTGACCATAAACGGCCCCGACCAGCGTGACTTGAGTTTCCCTGGAAACAGCTTCAACCGAGAGTTATACAATAGAACCAATTGTCCTACTACAAAAGATTTTTGTATCAACCGCTGATCATGCAATCTTTTCACCTTCTCTTTGTAGAGTTTGTTATTTTCATAAGCACGGAGGCGGAACTCCTCCAACTCATTGAGCTGAATCATGCGTTTCTCTCCAGCTAACTGTAAATCGAAATTCAAATTCTTTAGTGCCCAATAAGCTTTATGTTCCAATTCTACTGGTAAGTGACAAGCCTTCCCAAACACTAGCTGAAATGGAGAAGTACCCAACGGTGTTTTGTAAGCTGTTCGATAAGCCCAAGCAGCCTCGTCTAATCGCAAGGACCAGTCTTTCCTAGAAGGGTTAACCACCTTCTCTAATATGCGTTTGATCTCTCTGTTCGACACTTCAGCTTGACCATTTGTTTGAGGATGATAAGCAGTAGCAACCCGGTGATTGATATTATATCTCGTCATCAAGGTTGTGAATTTCCGATTGCAGAAATGAGAGCCTTCATCACTGATAATGACTCTAGGGACTCCGAAACGGGTAAAGATTTGTTTTTGAAGAAATTGCAAGACTACCTTGGCATCATTTGTAGGTAAGGCTTTCACCTCCACCCATTTAGACACATAATCAACTGCTAATAGAATATACTGGTTGTTGCAAGACGAAACGAACGGTCCCATAAAGTCAATACCCCAAACATCGAATATTTCGACTTCCAAAAGCATTTTAAGAGGCATTTCATTCCTCCTAGAAATATTACCTGTACGTTGACATCGATCGCAACCCAACACAAACTGATGAGCATCTTTAAACAGAGTTGGCCAGTAAAAACCTGCTTGAAGTACCCTCTTTGCTGTCTTCTCTCCGCTATAATGGCCTCCATAACCAGTGGAATGGCACTCGCGCAAAACTCCCTCAACTTCATTATTAGGGATACACCGTCTGAGAATTTGATCGACTCCTTGTTTAAACAAAAAGGGTTCATCCCAAATATACCATTTCACATCGTGAAGGAATTTCTTGCGTTGAGCATAAGAGAATTCTGGAGGAATGACCTTACTTACCAGATAATTTACAATGTCAGCAAACCATGGCTCTTCTGCCTCAACTCCAAACAACTGTTCATCTGGGAAGAATTCATTAATGAGAGTGTTATCGGTAGTTTGTTTGCTATGATCTTCTAGTCGGGATAAATGATCTGCTACTTGATTTTCTGTGCCCTTCCGATCTTTTATTTCTACATCAAACTCTTGGAGTAATAGAACCCAACGAATTAGCCTTGGTTTGGAATCCTTCTTTGAAATGAGATACCGAATGGCTGCATGATCAGTGTATACCACCACCTTTGTTCCAAGAAGATAAGACCTGAACTTTTCAAAGCTAAAGACAATAGCTAGAAGTTCTTTTTCAGTAGTAGTGTAGTTCAATTGTGCATCATTTAATGTTTTGCTGGCATAATAGATTGCATGAAACACATTACTTGTACGCTGGCCTAGTACAGCTCCTACAACATAATCACTGGCATCACACATTAATTCGAATGGTTTACTCCAATCAGGTGCAGTGATGATAGGTGCTGATGTCAACTTCTTTTTCAAAATTTCAAATGCTTCCAAGCACTCCTCATCAAATTTGAATGGAATGTCTTTCTCTAACAGATTGCAAAGAGGTTTGGAAATTTTTGAGAAGTCCTTGATGAACCTCCGATAGAAACCTGCATGACCAAGGAAGCTTCGGATGCCTTTAACTGAGAGTGGTGGAGGGAGATTTTTAATTGTTTCCACCTTCGCTTTATCAACTTCCAGTCCCTTGGCAGATACTTTATGTCCCAATATGATTCCTTCTTGCACCATGAAATGACATTTTTCCCAATTGAGAATCAGATTAGTTTCCACACATCGCTTAAGAACCATTCTCAGATTCGTGAGGCATTCGTCATAAGATGTTCCGAATACAGAAAAATCATCCATGAATACCTCCACATTGATGCCGATCATCTCTGAGAATATTGCCATCATGCACCTTTGAAAAGTGGCTGGTGCATCGCATAAGCCAAAAGGTACTCTTCGGAATGCAAATGTACCATAAGGACATGTAAAGGTTGTCTTTTCTTGATCCTCCGGAGAAATAGCAATCTGATTATAGCCAGAATACCCATCCAACAGGCAATAGAATTCATGACCAGCCAACCTGTCAAGCATCTGATCAATAAAAGGCAGAGGGAAGTGATCCTTCCTTGTAGCTTTATTCAGCTTTCTGTAATCCATGCAGATTCTCCAACCAGTGACAGTTCTAGTTGAGATGAGTTCCCCTTTTTCGTTGGCTACTACTGTCATGCCTCCTTTCTTAGGCACACATTGTACTGGACTCACCCATGAGCTATCTGAAATGGGATATATGATACCTGCATCGAGCCATTTAAGAATCTCTTTCTTTACAACCTCCTTCATGATAGGATTTAACCTTCTCTGTTGTTCCACTGAAGGTTTGCTTCCTTCTTCAATGAGGATTTTGTGTTGACAAAAGGATGGACTGATTCCCTTGATATCAGCTATAGTCCACCCAATGGCTGTTTTGAATTCCCTTAGCACCCTCAAAAGTTTTTCCTCTTCTTCACCTGACAGGTTAGCTGCAATAATAACAGGAAGAGTAGAACTTTCACCAAGAAAAGCATACCTCAAGTGATCCGGTAGCGGTTTAAGTTCAAGTTTAGGTGCTTCGATCACTGATGGTTGTAATGGTTTATAATCTTCCTTTTTATCCTCCAAGCCAAGAGATTCGACAGGTGGTTCAAAATTCCTTCGCCAAGGTGATGAGTTAAGATGATGGATTTCTTCCAATTCTTCTTCACTATCCAATTCCTCATCATTGGTAAGGATTGCTTCCAATACATCATCCTGTAAAATCCGCTGGCTATTGGTTTCTGCCGTAGAATCAAGTACATCCATACTGAAACAAGATTCCTCATCAGTTGGTAATTTCATTGCATTGAATACGTTGAACGTGACCGTTTGGTCTTGTATTCTCATTGTAAGTTCCCCTTTTTGTACATCGATCAAAGTTTGCCCGGTGGCTAAAAAGGGTCTACCCAAGATGATAGGAATTCTCTTGTCTTCTTCAAAATCAAGAATCACGAAGTCGGCTGGAAATATTAATTTATCGACCTTGACTAGCACATCTTCAATTATACCCCTCGGATATGTGATCGAACGATCAGCTAGTTGTAAAGACATGTTTGTCGGCTTGAGCTCTGGCAGGCCAAGTTGTGTGAAGATAGATAGAGGCATCAGATTGATGCTAGCTCCCAAGTCGCACAGACACTTATCGAAAGAGAACTTCCCAATAGTGCAAGGGATAGTAAAGCTTCCCGGGTCTTTAAGCTTCGGTGGTAATTTCTGTTGAAGCACAGCACTACATTCCTCCGTTAAAGCTACTGTCTCTAACTCCTCGAGCTTAAGCTTTTTTGAAAGAATACCCTTCATGAATTTAGCATAGCTAGGCATTTGCTCGAGTGCTTCTGCGAACGGAATGTTGATGTGAAGCTTTTTGAAAACTTCAAGAAATTTACCAAATTGCTTATCCAGCTGCTGTTTCTTCAACCTCCTAAGAAACGGAGGTGGTGGATATGATGGCTTTGACACCGGAGCTTCTGTAGGGATAGCCCTATCCATTTCAACAGTAGGTGTTATGCCAATTGTATTCGAAGGAAGTTCTGCTGGAATTTCTTGCTGTTCATCATCCTGATGCTGCACTAATGTTGAGGTTGGCCCTGTTGTAGTTTTTCCAGATCTTAGCGTAATGGATTGGACTTGCTCTTTAGGGTCCCTCTTACCTGGTACCTCCGTATCACTAGGGAGATTCCCCTGCGGTCTGCTTAATAAAGCATTAGCTAACTGACCGACTTGTGTCTCCAAGGCTTTCAACGTTATTGCCTGACTCTTGTACATGAGTCTTAGTTCTTCCATGTCAGACCTTTCGTTAGCTGATTGCCCATGATTCTAAAATCCCGGTGGGTGATAAGGCTGTTTAGGTGCATACTGTTGTGAAGTTCCAGCCTGACTATACTGTTTAGGTCCCTGTTGAAATCCTTGTTGAGGCTGATTATAACCCTGATTATTACTCCAGCTGAAATTCGGATGATTTCGGTTGTTAGGATGGTAAGTAGCTGGCGCAGGCTGTTGACCTCTCTGAAAGTTGCTCACAAATTGTGCTGATTCACTAGAAATGGCACACTGATCAGTAGAGTGAGTACCAGCACATAATTCGCAAATTGAGATTGGCTGTTGAATTCCTTGGTGAGCCAGAGAATCGACTTTCATCGTGAGAGCCTTAAGTTGGGCAGCAATAGCTGTAGACGTGTCAAGATCAAGAATTCCGGCTACCTTCCCTTGAGTAAGTCTTTGAGTAGGGTTCTAATATTCGTTAGCCGCCATCATTTCAATAAGATCATAAGCTTCTTCATAACTTTTAGCCCATAGTGCACCTCCAGAAGCAGCATCAAGCATAGGTCTGGATTGAGGTCCAAGACCATTATAGAAACTGTTTATTTGCATCCAATCCGGCATGCCATGGTGGGGACACTTTCTTAGCATCTCCTTATATCGCTCCCATGCTTCACAGAATGTTTCCCCTGATTGTTGAGAGAATTGAGATAGAGCATTTCGTAGTGCAGCAGTCTTTGCCATGGGGAAGAATTTAGTGAGAAATTTCTGAGCTAGATCTTCCCATGTAGTAATAGAACCAGAAGGTAAAGAATGTAACCATCCCTTCGCCTTATCTCTCAGTGAAAATGGGAAAAGCCTTAGCTTCACAGCATCATCAGAGACGTCATTAAATTTGAAAGTGTCACAGATCTCTATAAAATTACGTATATGCATATTAGGGTCTTCAGTAGGAGAACCCCCATACTGTACCGAGTTCTGGACCATTTGAATAGTTCCTGGTTTGATTTCAAAGGCTTTGGCTGCGATTGCAGGCCTGACAATGCTTGACTGGATATCATCGATCTTTGGCATAGAGAAATCCTTCAATGCCTTACTGTCTGGTTGTGCTTCAGGTTCTGTCATTGTTTCAGAATCAGAAGAAGAAGATGAAGATGAATCAATTGCTTTTTTACGAGCTTGAGAACGTGTTAGCATAAACGCGATCCAAGTACCTGAAATAAAGAAAAGAAGAAAAGTGAGAAGAGAATAGAATCCTAGTCAGTGAATTTTAATGCACACTGATGACAAGTACATAAACTAATTAATTAACACCGAGTCCCCGGCAGCGGCGCCAAAAACTTGTTCGCAAAAATCTACACGCAAGCGCACGTGATCACAAGTAATATATTAAGTTCGATCCCACAGAGACTGGTGAATTAAGAATACGCACCTATGCAACAATGTATGATCAATTATCACTGCTAAGACAATTAACAAAGATGGGTTCTTTTATACTATTAGCTAAATTTATTAATCAAATTCAGAATATGAAAACACATGGGATTCTAACTTCATTATCGAATTCATCTAGAATTGAAATTACTGATTAACATGCGACTGTTGATCCTAATCAGACAACACGAAAGTAATACATGCCAACTCTCGTTGCACACATATCATACCAATCAAAATCCGCAATTAAGACAGAAATCTCATGGACACCAACAAAGCTCAGACCCTATATCTCTATAGCGGTAGTGTAAGCAGAGAGGTTTAATAACAAGTCGTCTATCGTGATTACACAGGGTGATAAAAATAGTTCAAGTCTACCACAAATTATGTTTCATTCACATAATCCTATGTTTACATGGCATAGTTCTAAATTCAATCATCCACTCTCGCTTCAGAAAGAATTAACAAACAACTCAGAAGTTATCTACGCTTCTAAGAAGAATAAGCACGGCTCATGCAAAGATATCAACGTACGTCACACAATCAAACAAGTAATATTCTTCGCTAGACTACATCGATAAGTCCATTAGAATCCCATGAAGGCGGTTAGTTCATAATCGAACTAATCGACATCATGGGTTCTAATGAAAGCATGATAAATAAAAGATGAGAATTAAACGGAATAAAAATACTTGAATTAATAATAAAGAACACAACGTTACAGATTTGATGTTCACGATCTCGCTCGAAACTGTCACTTCCTCGCGAAGAACGATCCAATACAAACTGATAATGTGCTTGATTACAAAAACTAAACTATGATATTGTTCTGATATTCTATCTACTTCGAGGCTAGGGTTTTTACACTTGAGAAATTAAAATGCCTTGACTAAGTCAACCGGGCCTCGTCCGCTGCGAAAATCCATCAGAAAAGCTGTAAAAATCGGCCCGGACACTTCTGGAGGGCGCGGCCGCGCTAAACTAGCGCAGGCGCGCTAGTGGCAGCAGTAGGTAGCGCGGGCGCGCTAGAGGTTAGCGCGGGCGCGCTACTGTCTGCCACTGGCAGCCCTATTCTTCGTTTTTCAGCTCGTTCTCGCGTGCATGTCCTTCCTCGCTCTAGTACCACTTCCGTAGGTGATCACGGTTGCATTTAGCACATGCAACAAGCCCTTTAAACCCCTAGATAGCTCTAGTGGACGAGTGTGTTCTCGTGAGGGTTTGTAGAAGATGTACCCACAAAATCCCAAGTCGTGATGAATCCACAATTCTCTATTCTTGCAAATAATGCACCAAAAACAACCTAAAATGATAGAAAATCACTTCATCACCTCAACTCGTGACCTGCACAGAAAAACACTAAAAACACATTAAAAGACACTAAACACTTAAGTACAACCAACCAATTTAAGTGGAAATGAAGGCCTATAAGTGTGTATAAATACCACTTATCAGCAGGTCCCACCATGCTCGTTTACTGGATCCAAGGCACACATTGGCATAAATCGACCACTCATTTGGTCTGACCACTCATTTGGTCCAAGTTTAGAAAACTATCCAATTCTATCACAATCAAGATGATCAACAATATTATTCAATAAAATAGAAACACCAACATCATAAATAAATTTTGAAATAGAAGCAGACTACTATTCAAAGTGTCTCAGATATATCTCAAAGGAGGAATGAGAAACAACTTCAGGGTTTATCAAAGAATCAGACTTTGCATAATTGAATGGCAAAGCATATCAAAGTTTAGTGTTTATATGAAGAAGGATTCTAGGTTCACAAAAAGGATCCAAGTATAAATGAATGCTTTTAAGATCAAGAAACTTGAGTTTATGGAAAGAATCAAACAACTGTAAGGTATATGTTATAACAGACGTTATTTGGTGTTGATCAACTGGTTAAGGTCTGAAGGATATGGGATTGACAAATTGGTTGAGGTATCAAGGGTATATTTTTGAAATGAAATGAGGTTCTTATGGTAATCATTTAGAAGTTTTTAAAAAAAATTAAAGGTTTACAATTGAAATAGGTTTCGTAGCAGGTATCAAAGAATCGGGTCAAAGGTTCAAGAATCAAGAAAGTAAATAACCCATATTATAATTCAAGGAATCTGGTTGAAGGTTCAAAAATCACTAGGATAAATAATCCATGCTATAATTCAATAGATCACAGGGCTTAATTAGAAAGCTCGCTAAATAATCACAACAGATACAGTATATAATTGGAGGAAAGTCTCAGGGAACTTGCCTTATATAGCTGATCTCAAGTTTCAACTACGCTTGCTCGCTATACTACTCTATCACCACTTGCTTTCCCCTTTTACGTCTCGATTCTCTGCTAATCACAACAATTCTTTATCAATATATGATCTCATACTCTTCTTATTGTCACACCTTCGCAACGAGTTTCTATCTACCCTTCGTTTCACCCAAATCCGATTTACGGATTAAAAGATATGTCAAAAACAATCATATAAGGTTCACATAGACATGTAACACATCAATCAGATATCACATAACACATATCAAATAAGATATTCAATAAAATTTATTTTTCAAAGAAGGTTTGAAGTCAAAAGGAGTTTTCTGGCATTTGATATGGATTTTGAAACATTTTTCGGAATTAAAACGGGTCAAAGAATCATTTTATAAATAAATAATCAATTTTGGATACTCGAAATCAAGTCCGAAATCATTTGAAATCAATTAACGAGCTTCAAACATATTTTAGAATAATATTTCAAAACTCGAAACTATTTTTCAGAATTTTAAAATCATTTAAAATAATTAAATCTAATTAATAAATCAATTAAAATTAATTAATAATTAATTAAAACAATTAATCAATTAATATTTAAATTAATTGACTAATTATAATAATTAATTACTAATTAAAATTAATTAATAAATTAAATCAGAATTATTTTTGAATTAATAAATAATTAAAAACTATTTTTGAAATTAAAATAATTAATTAGAATATATTTTTGAATAATAAACGAAAAGGTTTTATTTGTAAAGTTTTGAAACTTTTACATACGGGTGCAAACTGTCAAACTTTAAAAGTTTGATGTTGAAATTGAACATTTTGAAACTGTGGTGACTTTAAGTCACCACCTCCACAAACCGTGGTGACCAATCGGTACTTTTACCGCCGGCCACCACTGATTCGCCGGAGCTTCACCTCCCGGCTTCCTCCACGCTCTATAACCTGCAGATATGCTCCTCAGTGTACCAGGATCACATCCCCATCTTCCATGTGGGCAAACGAACGGCCGTTTGGCCGGAAAGACCAAACGAAAACCGCCGCCGCCGCCGCGTTTTTCTCAGACTCCGGCGACCTCTACGGAGGTCGTTCACAACATTTAGACACACCTACAGACTCCCCTTGACACGCTCTATTCATTACCAGCCTCAAAACATACCCAGAATCAACAGACAATAAACCCCCAAATTTTCAATTCAAAACATTCATAGCTAATTAGAACCCTAGTTCTGGAATTCGAAAATCAAACTTAAAATTAACTATGTTATTAACCTCCAAATCAAGCATATGATATATGAAAATGCTCACAATTCAATTCTCTACAACATACAATCATCAAAACACATAAACAACTTCAAAATCAAAAATCCCTAATTTAAATTAAATTACTTCGAATTAAAAACCTTAAATCCCTCCTCACCTGTAAATCTCTTGATGTTTTTGATGACAAAATCAGCTTCTACTCCTCAAAACCTTCGATTTGGATACTTGAACACTGAAATCTGAGTCCGATAACGCTTCCAAATCTTCGTTTGAATCTCAAGAACACCAAGAACACTCTCTCGATAAACCCGTGTTTAACTGAGATTATGATTTCCCCAAATGAAATAAAGTACAGTTAAGGCTATTTATATTTACGAATAATTAATACCCCTCTGGATCATATATGACACGAGAATACAATGTTTAATAGCTTTATATTAATAAAACGGGTCCAATCGGTACCGGTTTTCGAGATAACTATCAAAACGGGGCTTTTTAATCAGTCATTAGTATGCGGGTCCCGTTTGCACTTATTACGAGATAAGAAATAATATAATAATCAAAATATCTAGTTTCACGTTCATCGAGACAACCAGATAATTATCGATAATTTAAAATACCGAAAAGCTCCGCCGGACCGGCTCCGGAACAAACCGTACTCCGGATCGAAAAAGTCAAAACATGAAAAGTGTCCGGAATATTCAAATTAGACTAAAGGTGAATTTTGTTGAAATTTTCGGGAAGTAAAATCTCGGTACCGTTACAGGTTGACGGTTTTCGTAAAATCAAAATAATTAATAATTAAATATAATATACGTAATTAAATCCATAAATCAAATATAAAATCATACGACAATACATAAGTCGATATGAAAATATCTAAATAAACTATATTTTGTACTGAGAATATAAAAATTTGTATTCCTCAAATTTAATCAGAAATACGTAACTAAATTAATAGAACAAGAACCAATTAATTCACAGAAATTCACATAATATTCATATAATATTCATTAATCATCCAAATAATTACACGGATAATCCCAGATGTTACACAAACCACTGGAACGGCTGAAGTATTATTTGGAAATAGTTTATCTTGACTATTGAATAATACTTATATACTTTGTGTATATTGAACGGGATCAAAATAGTAGAATAATTGTTTCTTTAATTCTGACAATAAAGAACTAAGATTCTATGATGTTATTAATGCTTAAGTTCTTAATCCGGATATAGTGATTGACACTTGTATTTAATGCACATGCCTTGACTCATAAATTAAGTAATTTATTTTAAATTACGAATTTATGTATTGGGCAATGACATTATATACAGAGTGGGATATTGACTATAAAAGGAAACCGTGTCCGAAAAATATATTCGGGTGATGATGTCCTCTTGAAAGCTCATAAAGATAATTTCGCTTTAGTCCTGCAGGCAGATTTGTTCTTGCATAATTATAAGGTTGAGTGGATGATCAAGGATAAAAGATATTAATTAAATTAATTGTCAGAAATTAATTTAATTAATGGACATGCGATATCTTAAACATGGAGAATTTATAAGCAATTAATATGGGAGCCGAATTAAATAATTAATTTACTGAATTAGGAAAGGTAGTGCAAATATTAGTTCTTTAGTGGATAGAATTAATATTTAATGACATTGGGCCTGGCCCGGAATGTCATTAGAAGGCCTGACCTAATGATCCATGATCCCTGCTGTAGCCTATATATATTCTCGTTCTCCTAAAGCTGAAAAACACACCAAAACGAATTAATCCTAGAGTCAGAGAGAGGCAGACGTTTTTCTCAAGGAGACAGCTAGGGTTTTGGGTTTTCGGAGCTTTAAGGAGAGGCACACCTTGGGAGATCGAAGGCCACACTTCGTCCAAGGAGAATCAAGGAATACAGTAGAAGACGTGGATTTGAATCGCTTGCGCCGTAGCGATTAAGGTTAATATTCTGTTCGAACCTTTAATTAGTATCATAAAACGCAGGACCAAGGTCCCATTGTTCCTACAATGGTATCAGAGCCAGGTTGCGGTTCTGCGATTTATGATATGCAGTCCATGTCATGATTATATATGCATGTATATAGTGATTCTGTGATGCAGGTCGTTGTCCACTATTATGGCCGTGTTTTAATTATTCTGTTATGTTTGGATTCCACGTGGTTTATCGTGGCTGTTGTAAATCACGAGGGTTGATCGTGATAGTTTAATCTTGTAATTCAATTTGTAATTGTTTTAGATTATGATCTGATGTAATAGAATAGGCTGGTTCGCCTGTACAATTTGTATGTAATTGTTTGATCAACGGGGCTGCAAGAAACAGAGATCTTCCGCTGCTGCGATCTGTTGCCGCTGCTATTTAGGGTAACTTTTGCATACGATGTCCGATTTGGGCGCATAATACCTTTTCGGGGACGGCAGAACTAGACGGACATAATTTTCAGAATTTTTCGAAGGATGATTTCGAAGCTGTTTTTCCGGGGCCATAATAGTGGATGTGTTTCATTATGTTTTACATAATTTCTGCCTTTTCTTGATTATTGCTACTATGTGTTTCTTGTCTGTGTTGTTATGCCATGTGATACTAACCCTTCGCATGCTAGAATGACATGGACATAGGGATGTTTTTAATTAATGCTTTAATCATGCTAGTATGCTGCCATGTTATGTGTTCTTTATGTGTTCTTTATGTTGCTATAACCATGATAGTATGCATGTGGACTTCGAAGAAATAACATAGGGCGATGCATCTAGATTAAAATCCTCAAAGTAAATTCTAAGTGGGAGAGGGAGTTAATATGGTATTAAATCCCATGGTCTCCATCATTGTTTGTATGTAATTTAACATATAAGGCGAATATAAATTATGTATACATCACCCATCGTGGCATGTAATTTATGGTGCCTAGAATGTTATAGATATTACTGGAACAAACTTCTTGAATTAATACGAATAGATACGAATTTTCTTTATCTCTGATTTGGGGCGATTTCTAAGGCTTATGGGTATTAAGTGAGACCGATGTGACTCCTCCACTGCCTAGAAGTCAAACCAGACACGAATATTGAATTGAAGTATTCTATTCGAGAAATATTGGAAGGTATACATGCCGCCCATCGTGGCGTACCAAGTTCCATAGGTTTCGGGTAATTTAAGATTTGATGATGGTATACACTTAGCTATGAAAAATAATATAGACCACCCCAACGTGGCTTATTGTTTAGTAATAGGACCGAAGTAACGTTTAAACAAATTTAGGTGGTATACATGTCACCCATCGTGACGTACCAGAAACTTATGGTGTTTAAACGTTAGTGCATTTAATTTTAATAATTGTTAGAGGAACCAATAGGACTTAATTTTTTATGCACCCTTCTTTATGTGTAATGTGATTTTTTCATGCATGATTCTCAGGATATAATGGGGTTTAATCCACTGTTCACCATACTTAAGGATAACAAACTTACCGGACCTAACTATATTGAATGGAAACGTAATTTGGACATTGTGTTGACTGCTGAGGAGTACAAGTTTTGCACTTATGAACCCAAGCCTGAGCAGCCCGCTGCTGATGCTCCTGATGAGGAGAAAGAGTATTATAAGCGGTGGACAAAGGCTGATGAGATGTCGCGATGTTACATTCTGGCAGCAATGTCGGGTGTTTTGCAGCATCAGCATCAGGCTATGTCCACTGCTTCGGATATGCTCTTTAATCTCAAGGAACTTTTTGGAGATCAGAATAGGGCTGCTAGGCAAGTAGCCATGAAGGCTTTAATGAACACTCAGATGGCTGAAGGTACACCTGTAAGGGATCATGTTCTCAAGATGATGTCACATCTGAATGAGATAGAGATCCTTGGTGCAGAGCTTGACGGGGAAACCCAGATTGACATTGTCCTTATGAGCTTGCCCAAGAGTTTTGAGCAGTTCCGCTTGAATTACAACATGAACAAGAGGCAGTATAGTCTTGCGGAACTGCTGACAGAACTTCAGGCAGCTGAAGGATTATTTCGCCAGAGTGTTCAAGTGAATGTGGCTGAGAAAGGTTCTTCCTCTAAGCCGAAAGGCAATAAGAAGAAGAAAAAGGCTCAGACACAGCAAGCTGTGAAGGCAGTGGGGGTTCAAGGTGGTGTGAAAAAGCCTAAGGGGAAGTGCTACCGGTGCAAGCAGTCGGGTCACTGGAAAAAGGATTGTCCTCTTCCTAAGAAGACAAACAATACTGGTATGTCTCTTTCTCTAGTTACGGAAACATTTATAGCGGCTATATCTACGAGCACTTGGTGTGTAGATATTGGAGCCACTGATCATGTTTGTAACTCTATGCAGGGGTTCCAGCAATCCAGAATGCTTAGAGATGGCGAGATATACGTGTTCATGGGAGATGCTACGAAAGTAGCAGTAGTTGCAGTAGGAGTTATTCATTTATCTTTTGGTTCTGATAGGATTTTGGTTTTGAACAATTGTCTTTATGTACCTTCTTTTAGAAGGAATTTGATTTCGGTTTCTAAACTTGCTATGGATGGTTATAATGTTTGTTTGGATCGTGATGTTTCTATTATGATGAATAAACGGATTATATGTTCTGGTACATTGCAAGACAATTTGTATATAATTAATCCTAGTCAACCCGCACTGCAACTACAACATAGGGTATTGAACAACACATCTTCTACCTCTAATAAAAGAAAGGAACCTTCTAGTTTGAACCAAACATATCTTTGGCACTTGAGATTAGGTCATATTAACTTGAGGAGGACTCAAAGACTGGTAGTAGACGGGCCTTTAGGCTCATTGGCAGTGGAGCCATTTCCAGTTTGTGAATCCTGCTTGGAAGGTAAAATGACCAATAGGCCTTTCAAGGTAAAGGGGAATAGAGCCAAAGAAGTGTTAGGATTGGTTTACTCTGATTTATGTGGACCTATGAATATCCAAGCAAGAGGTGGTTATGAGTATTTCGTCACTTTTATTGACGATTATTCTAGATATGGATACGTTTATTTGTTGCACCGTAAGTTTGAGTGCTTTGAGAAATTCAAAGAGTACAAAGCTAAAACGGAGAAGCGACATAATAAAAGTATCAAGTCACTACGATCTGATCGTGGTGGCGAATACTTGCTTGGGGAATTCAGGGAATATTTATCAGAGAATGGGATAGAATCCCAGTTGACTGCACCAGGCACACCCCAGCAGAACGGTGTAGCAGAGAGAAGGAACCGGACTCTTTTAGAGAGTGTTAGATCGATGATGAGTTATTCGGATTTACCCAAGTCCTTTTGGGGACATGCCTTAGAAACAGCAGCTTATCTTCTGAACTTAGTACCTTCTAAGTCGGTTCCTAAAACCCCTTTAGAATTGTGGACCGGGGACAAACCGAGTCTGAGACACATTCGGATATGGGGTTGTCCAGCACATGTGCTGAACAAGAACGCGACTAAGCTAGAATCTCGTACAGAAGTAAAGCTGTTTGTAGGCTACCCCATGGGAACAAAAGGTTATTTATTTTATAGTCCTAAGGATCGGGATGTCACTGTTAGCACCAATGCAAGATTCTTAGAGGAAGACTATATAATGAATCACAAACCCAAGAGTAGTATCGTTTTAGAGGAACTAGTGGGAGGGACGAATAATGAACCTGTAGTACAAGTAGAACAACCACAGCAGACTGTGCAACCGGTCACTAATACCGCACCAGTTCCTCGTCGTAGTGGGAGGGTTGTTCGACAGCCCGACAGATTCATGTTTTTGGGAGAGTCTTCGGATTTGGTCTCTGGTGAACATGATGATGATCCCCGGACATACGAAGAGGCAATACAGGACAAAGATGCAAGTCTTTGGCAAAAGGCAATGGATTCCGAGATGGAATCAATGTATTCTAATCAGGTCTGGGAGCTCGTGGAACCACCCAAAGGTGTAAAACCTATTGGATGTAAGTGGGTCTACAAGAAAAAGAGGGGATCAGACAAAAAGGTGAAAGCCTGGAAAGCAAGACTTGTTGCGAAAGGGTATACTCAGAAAGTAGGTATCGATTATGAGGAAACCTTTTCGCCAGTAGTCATGCTTAAGTCAATCCGTATTCTTTTATCTATAGCAGCTCATCTCGATTATGAGATTTGGCAAATGGATGTCAAGACAGCTTTCCTTAATGGAAATCTTGAGGAAACCATCTATATGCAGCAACCAGAGGGATTCATTAAAGAAGGCCAAGAGCATCTTGTTTGTAAGCTGAAGAGGTCTATTTATGGACTTAAACAAGCTTCTAGGTATTGGAACATTCGCTTTGATCAGGCAGTCCAGTCATATGGATTTGATCAATGTCCAAGCGAAGCATGCGTGTATAAGAGATGTGAGGGAAATGCAGTGGTGTTTCTAGTGCTTTATGTTGATGACATTTTACTCATTGGAAACAATGTTAAGATGTTGTCTTCAATAAAGGCATGGTTGTTCAAACAATTTGAAATGAAGGACTTAGGTGAAGCAGCATACATCCTTGGGATCAAACTTATAAGGGATCGCAAGAAAAGGATGTTGGCTTTATCTCAGGAGCCCTACATAGATGACGTATTAGCTCGTTTTAACATGCAGGACTCCAAGAAGGGTAATTTACCCTTCAGACATGGAGTTACTCTATCAAAGAGGCAGTGTCCTTCGACACCTAAGGAGATAGAGAACATGAAGGCAGTTCCTTATGCTTCGGCATGTGGGAGCCTAATGTATGCAATGTTATGTACGAGGCCTGATATCTGTTTTTCCGTGGGCATGGTTAGCAGATACCAGTCAAACCCAGGACAAGAACATTGGAGTGCTGTAAAAGCAATACTCAAGTACCTGCGAAGGACTAAGGAGTATATGCTGGTTTACAAGTCCTCTGATTTAGTGCCTCTGGGATATACCGATTCGGATTTCCAGACGGATAAGGATAAGAGAAAGTCCACCTCGGGATGTGTTTTTACTTTGGGAGGTGGAGCTGTAATATGGAGGAGTGTGAAGCAGAAATGCATCGCGGACTCAACCATGGAAGCCGAATATGTGGCAGCCTCGGAGGCAGCCAAAGAGGCTATATGGTTCCGAAACTTCCTGCTGGATTTGGGTGTGGTTCCTAATCTGCCACAGCAAATCACGATTTATTGTGATAACACTGGTGCTGTGGCGAATACCAAGGAACCGCGGGCCCATAAGGCAGCGAAACACATAGAGCGTAAGTATCACCTCATACGACAGTTCGTTAAGCGAGGAGATATCATTGTGGCTGACATAGCATCGAAGGATAACCGGGCAGATCCTTTCACGAAGAGCTTACCAGCTAAGGCTTTTCAGGAGCACGTGGAAGCGATAGGAGTCAGATACTTGGTCACATAGTTATTATAGTTGGTAGTGGATTGCTTGTAATAAACACTGATATACTCAAAGAATATCTTGAGTATAAGTGGGAGATTGTTAGGGTTATACTGAAATATTCGTTTGAAGTATATAACAATTATTTGAGGATCTTGAATGCATGTTTTCACATTGTCTGTATATTATATATTGTAGACAATCTAGTATCAAATGGGATAGCAGAAGATTAGATTGTCAGACTCCTTATATAATATAATAAGGGTTCACAGTCGAGGTGGTGTTAGACAAACCACTGGAACGGCTGAAGTATTATTTGGAAATAGTTTATCTTGACTATTGAATAATACTTATATACTTTGTGTATATTGAACGGGATCAAAATAGTAGAATAATTGTTTCTTTAATTCTGACAATAAAGAACTAAGATTCTATGATGTTATTAATGCTTAAGTTCTTAATCCGGATATAGTGATTGACACTTGTATTTAATGCACATGCCTTGACTCATAAATTAAGTAATTTATTTTAAATTACGAATTTATGTATTGGGCAATGACATTATATACAGAGTGGGATATTGACTATAAAAGGAAACCGTGTCCGAAAAATATATTCGGGTGATGATGTCCTCTTGAAAGCTCATAAAGATAATTATGCTTTAGTCCTGCAGGCAGATTTGTTCTTGCATAATTATAAGGTTGAGTGGATGATCAAGGATAAAAGATATTAATTAAATTAATTGTTAGAAATTAATTTAATTAATGGAGATGCGATATCTTAAACATGGGGAATTTATAAGCAATTAGTATGGGAGCCGAATTAAATAATTAATTTACGGAATTAGGAAAGGTAGTGCAAATATTAGTTCTTCAGTGGATAGAATTAATATTTAATGACATTGGGCCTGGCCCGGAATGTCATTAGAAGGCCTGACCTAATGATCCATGATCCCTGCTGTAGCCTATATATATTCTCGTTCTCCTAAAGCTGAAAAACACACCAAAACGAATTAATCCTAGAGTCAGAGAGAGGCAGACGTTTTTCTCAAGGAGACAGCTAGGGTTTTGGGTTTTCGGAGCTTTAAGGAGAGGCACACCTTGGGAGATCGAAGGCCACACTTCGTCCAAGGAGAATCAAGGAATACAGTAGAAGACGTGGATTTGAATCGCTTGCGCCGTAGCGATTAAGGTTAATATTCTGTTCGAACCTTTAATTAGTATCATAAAACGCAGGACCAAGGTCCGATTGTTCCTACAAGATCATCCCTAATTCGTTTACAAGTCTTGTAAATGTTGCTTCAGCCAAAGGTTTGGTGAAGATATCTGCTAACTGCTGATCTGTTGGAACAAAGTGAAGTTCTACTGTTCCTTCCATCACATGTTCTTTGATGAAATGATATCTTATGCTGATGTGCTTAGTCATGGAATGCTGTACTGGATTTCCTGTCATGGCAATAGCACTTTGGTTATCACAGTAAATAGGGATTTGAGTAAGAGATAACCCATAGTCCAGCAGTTGATTTTTCATCCATAAAATCTGAGCACAACAGCTTCCTACAGCAATATACTCTGCCTCTGCAGTAGATGTAGAAATTGATTTTTGTTTCTTACTGAACCAAGACACCAGTCTTCCTCCAAGAAATTGACAACTCCCACTTGTGCTTTTTCTGTCTATTTTGCATCCTGCAAAATCTGCATCAGAGTAACCAATCAGTGTAAAATCTGATTCTCTGGGATACCAGAGTCCCATCTCAACTGTACCCTTGAGATATTTGAAAATCCTTTTGACTGCTGTCAGATGTGGTTCTCTTGGATCTGCTTGAAATCTTGCACAGAGACAGGTAGCAAACATGATATCAGGTCTACTAGCAGTTAGATATAGAAGTGAACCTATCATACCTCTGTAGTTAGTAATTTCTACTGGTGATCCAGTATCTTAATCTAACTTAGTGGCTGTTGCCATGGGAGTAGTGGCAGCGGAACTATCCTGCATACCAAATTTTGTTAGCAGATTTCTGGTGTATTTAGACTGATTAATGAAAATTCCCTCATCAGTCTGCTTAACTTGCAGCCCCAGAAAATTGCTCATCTCTCCCATCATCAGTTGTTTGAAATTTGAATCAACTTGTAGTTTCATTCTTGGCCTTGTAGCTTCATTATTGACTAGATTGAAGTTGGAAACAACTTATAACTTCATTGCAGACTCGTTTGAATTTTAAAACAACTTGTAGCTTCATTTTTGGTTGTTTGAAATTGGAATCAACTTGTAGTTTCATTCTTGACTCGTTTGAGCACGAAAACAACTTGTAGCTTCATTATTGACTAGATTGAAGTTGTAAATAACTTGGAGCTTCATTCCAGACTCGTTTGAAGTTGAAAACAACTTGTAGCTTCATTTTCGGTTGTTTGAAATTGGAATTAATTTGTAGTTTCATTCTTGGCCGTTTGAGCTCGGAAACAACTTGTAGCTTCATTATTGACTAGATTGAAGTTGTGTTTCTTGTAGCTTCATTCCAGACTCGTTTGAAGTTGAAAACAACATGTAGCTTCATTTTCGGTTGTTTGAAATTGGAATCAACTTGTAGTTTCATTCTTGGCTCGTTTGAGCCCGGAAACAACTTAGATTGAAGTTGGAAACAACTTGTAGCTTCATTCCTGACCCGTTTGAAGTTGAAAACAACTTGTAGCTTCATTTTCGGTTGTTTGAAATTGGAATCAACTTTTAGTTTCATTCTTGGCTCGTTTGAGCCCGGAAACAACTTGTAGCTTCATTATTGACTACATTGAAGTTGGAAACAACTTGTAGCTTCATTCCAGACCCGTTTGAAGTTGAAAACAACTTGTAGCTTCATTTTCGGTTGTTTGAAATTGGAATCAACTTGTAGTTTCATTATTGGCCTTGTAGCTTCATTATTGACTAGATTGAAGTTGGAAACAGCTTATAACTTCATTCCAGACACGTTTGAATTTTAAAACAACTTGTAGCTTCATTTTCGGTTGTTTGAAATTGGAATCAACTTGTAGTTTCATTCTTGACTCGTTTGAGCCCGAAAACAACTTGTAGTTTCATTATTGACTAGATTGAAGTTGTAAACAACTTGTAGCTTCATTCCAGACACGTTTGAAGTTGAAAACAACTTGTAGCTTCATTTTCGGTTGTTTGAAATTGGAATTAATTTGTAGTTTCATTCTTGACTCGTTTGAGCCCGGAAACAACTTGTAGCTTAATTATTGACTAGATTGAAGTTGTGTTTCTTGTAGCTTCATTCCAGACTCGTGTGAAGTTGAAAACAACATGTAGCTTCATTTTCAGTTGTTTGAAATTGGAATCAACTTGTAGTTTCATTCTTGGCTCGTTTGAGCCCGGAAACAACTTGTAGCTTCATTATTGACTACATTAAAGTTGGAAACAACTTGTACCTTCATTCCAGACCCGTTTGAAGTTGAAAACAACTTGTAGCTTCATTTTCGGTTGTTTGAAATTGGAATCAACTTGAAGTTTTATTCTTGGCTCGTTTGAGCCCGGAAACAACTTGTAGCTTCATTATTGACTACATAGAAGTTGGTAACAACTTGTAGCTTCATTCCAGACCAGTTTGAAGTTGAAAACAATTTGTAGCTTCATTTTCGGTAGTTTGAAATTGGAATCAACTTGTAGTTTCATTCTTGGCCTTGTAGCTTCATTATGGACTACATTGAAGTTGGAAACAACTTGTAGCTTCATTCCAGACTCGTCTGAATTTTAAAACAACTTGTAGCTTCATTTTTGGTTGTTTGAAATTGGAATCAACTTGTAGTTTCATTCTTGACTCGTTTGAGCCCGAAAACAACTTGTAGCTTCATTATTGACTAGCTTGAAGTTGTAAACAACTTGGAGCTTCATTCCAGACTCGTTTGAAGTTGAAAACAACTTGTAGCTTCATTTTCAGTTGTTTGAAATTGGAATTAATTTTTAGTTTCATTCTTGGCTCGTTTGAGCCCGGAAACAACTTGTAGCTTCATTATTGGCTAGATTGAAGTTGGAAACAACTTGTAGCTTCATTCCAGACTCGTATGAAGTTGAAAACAACATGTAGCTTCATTTTCGGTTGTTTGAAATTGGAATCAACTTGTAGTTTCATTCTTGGCTCGTTTGAGCCCGGAAACAACTTAGATTGAAGTTGGAAACAACTTGTAGCTTCATTCCAGACCCGTTTGAAGTTGGAAACAACTTGTAGCTTCATTTTCGGTTGTTTTAAATTGGAATCAACTTGTAGTTTCATTCTTGGCTCGTTTGAGCCCAGAAACAACTTGTAGCTTCATTATTGACTAGATTGAAGTTGTGTTTCTTGTAGCTTCATTCCAGACTCGTTTGAAGTTGAAAACAACATGTAGCTTCATTTTCGGTTGTTTGAAATTGGAATCAACTTGTAGTTTCATTTTTGGCTCGTTTGAGCCCGGAAACAACTTAGATTGAAGTTGGAAACAACTTGTAGCTTCATTCCAGACCCGTTTGAAGTTGAAAACAACTTGTAGCTTCATTCTCGGTTGTTTGAAATTGGAATCAACCTGTAGTTTCATTCTTGGCTCGTTTGAGCCCGGAAACAACTTGTAGCTTCATTATTGACTACATTGAAGTTGGAAACAACTTGTAGCTTCATTCCAGACCCATTTGAAGTTGAAAACAACTTGTAGCTTCATTTTCAGTTGTTTGAAATTTGAATCAACTTGTAGTTTCATTCTTGGCCTTGTAGCTTCATTATTGACTAGATTGAAGTTGGAAACAACTTATAACTTCATTGCAGACTCGTTTGAATTTTAAAACAACTTGTAGCTTCATTTTTGGTTGTTTGAAATTGGAATCAACTTGTAGTTTCATTCTTGACTCGTTTGAGCACGAAAACAACTTGTAGCTTCATTATTGACTAGATTGAAGTTGTAAACAACTTGGAGCTTCATTCCAGACTCGTTTGAAGTTGAAAACAACTTGTAGCTTCATTTTCGGTTGTTTGAAATTGGAATTAATTTGTAGTTTCATTCTTGGCCGTTTGAGCTCGGAAACAACTTGTAGCTTCATTATTGACTAGATTGAAGTTGTGTTTCTTGTAGCTTCATTCCAGACTCGTTTGAAGTTGAAAACAACATGTAGCTTCATTTTCGGTTGTTTGAAATTGGAATCAACTTGTAGTTTCATTCTTGGCTCGTTTGAGCCCGGAAACAACTTAGATTGAAGTTGGAAACAACTTGTATCTTCATTCCAGACCCGTTTGAAGTTGAAAACAACTTGTAGCTTCATTTTCGGTTGTTTGAAATTGGAATCAACTTTTAGTTTCATTCTTGGCTCGTTTGAGCCCGGAAACAACTTGTAGCTTCATTATTGACTACATTGAAGTTGGAAACAACTTGTAGCTTCATTCCAGACCCGTTTGAAGTTGAAAACAACTTGTAGCTTCATTTTCGGTTGTTTGAAATTGGAATCAACTTGTAGTTTCATTCTTGGCCTTGTAGCTTCATTATTGACTAGATTGAAGTTGGAAACAGCATATAACTTCATTCCAGACACGTTTGAATTTTAAAACAACTTGTACCTTCATTTTCGGTTGTTTGAAATTGGAATCAACTTGTAGTTTCATTCTTGACTCGTTTGATCCCGAAAACAACTTGTAGTTTCATTATTGACTAGATTGAAGTTGTAAACAACTTGTAGCTTCATTCCAGACACGTTTGAAGTTGAAAACAACTTGTAGCTTCATTTTCGGTTGTTTGAAATTGGAATTAATTTGTAGTTTCATTCTTGACTCGTTTGAGCCCGGAAACAACTTGTAGCTTCATTATTGACTAGATTGAAGTTGTGTTTCTTGTAGCTTCATTCCAGACTCGTTTGAAGTTGAAAACAACATGTAGCTTCATTTTCGGTTGTTTGAAATTGGAATCAACTTGTAGTTTCATTTTTGGCTCGTTTGAGCCCGGAAACAACTTAGATTGAAGTTGGAAACAACTTGTAGCTTCATTCCAGACCCGTTTGAAGTTGAAAACAACTTGTAGCTTCATTCTCGGTTGTTTGAAATTGGAATCAACCTGTAGTTTCATTCTTGGCTCGTTTGAGCCCGGAAACAACTTGTAGCTTCATTATTGACTACATTGAAGTTGGAAACAACTTGTAGCTTCATTCCAGACCCGTTTGAAGTTGAAAACAACTTGTAGCTTCATTTTCAGTTGTTTGAAATTTGAATCAACTTGTAGTTTCATTCTTGGCCTTGTAGCTTCATTATTGACTAGATTGAGGTTGGAAACAACTTATAACTTCATTGCAGACTCGTTTGAATTTTAAAACAACTTGTAGCTTCATTTTTGGTTGTTTGAAATTGGAATCAACTTGTAGTTTCATTCTTGACTCGTTTGAGCACGAAAACAACTTGTAGCTTCATTATTGACTAGATTGAAGTTGTAAACAACTTGGAGCTTCATTCCAGACTCGTTTGAAGTTGAAAACAACTTGTAGCTTCATTTTCGGTTGTTTGAAATTGGAATTAATTTGTAGTTTCATTCTTGGCCGTTTGAGCTCGGAAACAACTTGTAGCTTCATTATTGACTAGATTGAAGTTGTGTTTCTTGTAGCTTCATTCCAGACTCGTTTGAAGTTGAAAACAACATGTAGCTTCATTTTCGGTTGTTTGAAATTGGAATCAACTTGTAGTTTCATTCTTGGCTCGTTTGAGCCCGGAAACAACTTAGATTGAAGTTGGAATCAACTTGTAGCTTCATTCCAGACCCGTTTGAAGTTGAAAACAACTTGTAGCTTCATTTTCGGTTGTTTGAAATTGGAATCAACTTTTAGTTTCATTCTTGGCTCGTTTGAGCCCGGAAACAACTTGTAGCTTCATTATTGACTACATTGAAGTTGGAAACAACTTGTAGCTTCATTCCAGACCCGTTTGAAGTTGAAAACAACTTGTAGCTTCATTTTCGGTTGTTTGAAATTGGAATCAACTTGTAGTTTCATTCTTGGCCTTGTAGCTTCATTATTGACTAGATTGAAGTTGGAAACAGCTTATAACTTCATTCCAGACACGTTTGAATTTTAAAACAACTTGTAGCTTCATTTTCGGTTGTTTGAAATTGGAATCAACTTGTAGTTTCATTCTTGACTCGTTTGAGCCCGAAAACAACTTGTAGTTTCATTATTGACTAGATTGAAGTTGTAAACAACTTGTAGCTTCATTCCAGACACGTTTGAAGTTGAAAACAACTTGTAGCTTCATTTTCGGTTGTTTGAAATTGGAATTAATTTGTAGTTTCATTCTTGACTCGTTTGAGCCCGGAAACAACTTGTAGCTTCATTATTGACTAGATTGAAGTTGTGTTTCTTGTAGCTTCATTCCAGACTCGTGTGAAGTTGAAAACAACATGTAGCTTCATTTTCAGTTTTTTGAAATTGGAATCAACTTGTAGTTTCATTCTTGGCTCGTTTGAGCCCGGAAACAACTTGTAGCTTCATTATTGACTACATTGAAGTTGGAAACAACTTGTAGCTTCATTCCAGACCCGTTTGAAGTTGAAAACAACTTGTAGCTTCATTTTCGGTTGTTTGAAATTGGAATCAACTTGTAGTTTCATTCTTGGCTCGTTTGAGCCCGGAAACAACTTGTAGCTTCATTATTGACTACATAGAAGTTGGTAACAACTTGTAGTTTCATTCCAGACCAGTTTGAAGTTGAAAACAATTTGTAGCTTCATTTTCGGTAGTTTGAAATTGGAATCAACTTGTAGTTTCATTCTTGGCCTTGTAGCTTCATTATGGACTACATTGAAGTTGGAAACAACTTGTAGCTTCATTCCAGACTCGTCTGAATTTTAAAACAACTTGTAGCTTCATTTTTGGTTGTTTGAAATTGGAATCAACTTGTAGTTTCATTCATGACTCGTTTGAGCCCGAAAACAACTTGTAGCTTCATTATTGACTAGCTTGAAGTTGTAAACAACTTGGAGCTTCATTCCAGACTCGTTTGAAGTTGAAAACAACTTGTAGCTTCATTTTCAGTTGTTTGAAATTGGAATTAATTTTTAGTTTCATTCTTGGCTCGTTTGAGCCCGGAAACAACTTGTAGCTTCATTATTGGCTAGATTGAAGTTGGAAACAACTTGTAGCTTCATTCCAGACTCGTATGAAGTTGAAAACAACATGTAGCTTCATTTTCGGTTGTTTGAAATTGGAATCAACTTGTAGTTTCATTCTTGGCTCGTTTGAGCCCGGAAACAACTTAGATTGAAGTTGGAAACAACTTGTAGCTTCATTCCAGACCCGTTTGAAGTTGGAAACAACTTGTAGCTTCATTTTCGGTTGTTTTAAATTGGAATCAACTTGTAGTTTCATTCTCGGCTCGTTTGAGCCCAGAAACAACTTGTAGCTTCATTATTGACTAGATTGAAGTTGTGTTTCTTGTAGCTTCATTCCAGACTCGTTTGAAGTTGAAAACAACATGTAGCTTCATTTTCGGTTGTTTGAAATTGGAATCAACTTGTAGTTTCATTTTTGGCTCGTTTGAGCCCGGAAACAACTTAGATTGAAGTTGGAAACAACTTGTAGCTTCATTCCAGACCCGTTTGAAGTTGAAAACAACTTGTAGCTTCATTCTCGGTTGTTTGAAATTGGAATCAACCTGTAGTTTCATTCTTGGCTCGTTTGAGCCCGGAAACAACTTGTAGCTTCATTATTGACTACATTGAAGTTGGAAACAACTTGTAGCTTCATTCCAGACCCATTTGAAGTTGAAAACAACTTGTAGCTTCATTTTCAGTTGTTTGAAATTTGAATCAACTTGTAGTTTCATTCTTGGCCTTGTAGCTTCATTATTGACTAGATTGAAGTTGGAAACAACTTTTAACTTCATTGCAGACTCGTTTGAATTTTAAAACAACTTGTAACTTCATTTTTGGTTGTTTGAAATTGGAATCAACTTGTAGTTTCATTCTTGACTCGTTTGAGCACGAAAACAACTTGTAGCTTCATTATTGACTAGATTGAAGTTGTAAACAACTTGGAGCTTCATTCCAGACTCGTTTGAAGTTGAAAACAACTTGTAGCTTCATTTTCGGTTGTTTGAAATTGGAATTAATTTGTAGTTTCATTCTTGGCCGTTTGAGCTCGGAAACAACTTGTAGCTTCATTATTGACTAGATTGAAGTTGTGTTTCTTGTAGCTTCATTCCAGACTCGTTTGAAGTTGAAAACAACATGTAGCTTCATTTTCGGTTGTTTGAAATTGGAATCAACTTGTAGTTTCATTCTTGGCTCGTTTGAGCCCGGAAACAACTTAGATTGAAGTTGGAAACAACTTGTAGCTTCATTCCAGACCCGTTTGAAGTTGAAAACAACTTGTAGCTTCATTTTCGGTTGTTTGAAATTGGAATCAACTTTTAGTTTCATTCTTGGCTCGTTTGAGCCCGGAAACAACTTGTAGCTTCATTATTGACTACATTGAAGTTGGAAACAACTTGTAGCTTCATTCCAGACCCGTTTGAAGTTGAAAACAACTTGTAGCTTCATTTTCGGTTGTTTGAAATTGGAATCAACTTGTAGTTTCATTCTTGGCCTTGTAGCTCCATTATTGACTAGATTGAAGTTGGAAACAGCTTATAACTTCATTCCAGACACGTTTGAATTTTAAAACAACTTGTAGCTTCATTTTCGGTTGTTTGAAATTGGAATCAACTTGTAGTTTCATTCTTGACTCGTTCGAGCCCGAAAACAACTTGTAGTTTCATTATTGACTAGATTGAAGTTGTAAACAACTTGTAGCTTCATTCCAGACACGTTTGAAGTTGAAAACAACTTGTAGCTTCATTTTCGGTTGTTTGAAATTGGAATTAATTTGTAGTTTCATTCTTGACTCGTTTGAGCCCGGAAACAACTTGTAGCTTCATTATTGACTAGATTGAAGTTGTGTTTCTTGTAGCTTCATTCCAGACTCGTGTGAAGTTGAAAACAACATGTAGCTTCATTTTCAGTTGTTTGAAATTGGAATCAACTTGTAGTTTCATTCTTGGCTCGTTTGAGCCCGGAAACAACTTGTAGCTTCATTATTGACTACATTGAAGTTGGAAACAACTTGTAGCTTCATTCCAGACCCGTTTGAAGTTGAAAACAACTTGTAGCTTCATTTTCGGTTGTTTGAAATTGGAATCAACTTGTAGTTTCATTCTTGGCCTTGTAGCTTCATTATTGACTACATTGAAGTTGGAAACAACTTGTAGCTTCATTCCAGACCCGTTTGAAGTTGAAAACAACTTGTAGCTTCATTTTCGGCTGTTTGAAATTGGAATCAACTTGTAGTTTCATTCTTGGCTCGTTTGAGCCCGGAAACAACTTGTAGCTTCATTATTGACTACATAGAAGTTGGTAACAACTTGTAGCTTCATTCCAGACCAGTTTGAAGTTGAAAACAACTTGTAGCTTCATTTTCGGTAGTTTGAAATTGGAATCAACATGTAGTTTCATTCTTGGCCTTGTAGCTTCATTATGGACTACATTGAAGTTGGAAACAACTTGTAGCTTCATTCCAGACTCGTCTGAATTTTAAAACAACTTGTAGCTTCATTTTTGGTTGTTTGAAATTGGAATCAACTTGTAGTTTCATTCTTGACTCGTTTGAGCCCGAAAACAACTTGTAGCTTCATTATTGACTAGCTTGAAGTTGTAAACAACTTGGAGCTTCATTCCAGACTCGTTTGAAGTTGAAAACAACTTGTAGCTTCATTTTCAGTTGTTTGAAATTGGAATTAATTTTTAGTTTCATTCTTGGCTTGTTTGAGCCCGAAAACAACTTGTAGCTTCATTATTGGCTAGATTGAAGTTGGAAACAACTTGTAGCTTCATTCCAGACTCGTATGAAGTTGAAAACAACATGTAGCTTCATTTTCGGTTGTTTGAAATTGGAATCAACTTGTAGTTTCATTCTTGGCTCGTTTGAGCCCAGAAACAACTTAGATTGAAGTTGGAAACAACTTGTAGCTTCATTCCAGACCCGTTTGAAGTTGAAAACAACTTGTAGCTTCATTTTCGGTAGTTTGAAATTGGAATCAACTTGTAGTTTCATTCTTGGCCTTGTAGCTTCATTATGGACTACATTGAAGTTGGAAACAACTTGTAGCTTCATTCCAGACTCGTCTGAATTTTAAAACAACTTGTAGCTTCATTTTTGGTTGTTTGAAATTGGAATCAACTTGTAGTTTCATTCTTGACTCGTTTGAGCCCGAAAACAACTTGTAGCTTCATTATTGACTAGCTTGAAGTTGTAAACAACTTGGAGCTTCATTCCAGACTCGTTTGAAGTTGAAAACAACTTGTAGCTTCATTTTCAGTTGTTTGAAATTGGAATTAATTTTTAGTTTCATTCTTGGCTCGTTTGAGCCCGGAAACAACTTGTAGCTTCATTCCAGACTCGTATGAAGTTGAAAACAACATGTAGCTTCATTTTCGGTTGTTTGAAATTGGAATCAACTTGTAGTTTCATTCTTGGCTCGTTTGAGCCCGGAAACAACTTAGATTGAAGTTGGAAACAACTTGTAGCTTCATTCCAGACCCGTTTGAAGTTGAAAACAACTTGTAGCTTCATTTTCGGTTGTTTGAAATTGGAATCAACTTGTAGTTTCATTCTTGGCCTTGTAGCTTCATTATTGACTACATTGAAGTTGGGAACAACTTGTAGCTTCATATTGACTCGTTTGAATTTTAAAACAACTTGTAGCTTCATTTTTGGTTGTTTGAAATTGGAATCAACTTGTAGTTTCATTCTTGGCTCGTTTGAGCCCGGAAACAACTTGTAGCTTCATTATTGACTACATTGAAGTTGGAAACAACTTGTAGCTTCATTCCAGACCCGTTTGAAGTTGAAAACAACTTGTAGCTTCATTTTCGGTTGTTTGAAATTGGAATCAACTTGTAGTTTCATTCTTGGCCTTGTAGCTTCATGATTGACTAGATTGAAGTTGGAAACAGCTTATAACTTCATTCCAGACACGTTTGAATTTTAAAACAACTTGTAGCTTCATTTTCGGTTGTTTGAAATTGGAATCAACTTGTAGTTTCATTCTTGACTCGTTTGAGCCCGAAAACAACTTGTAGTTTCATTATTGACTAGATTGAAGTTGTAAACAACTTGGAGCTTCATTCCAGACTCGTTTGAAGTTGAAAACAACTTGTAGCTTCATTTTCGGTTTTTTGAAATTGGAATTAATTTGTAGTTTCATTCTTGGCTCGTTTGAGCCCGGAAACAACTTGTAGCTTCATTATTGACTAGATTGAAGTTGTAAACAACTTGTAGCTTCATTCCAGACACGTTTGAAGTTGAAAACAACTTGTAGCTTCATTTTCGGTTGTTTGAAATTGGAATTAATTTGTAGTTTCATTCTTGACTCGTTTGAGCCCGGAAACAACTTGTAGCTTCATTATTGACTAGATTGAAGTTGTGTTTCTTGTAGCTTCATTCCAGACTCGTTTGAAGTTGAAAACAACATGTAGCTTCATTTTCGGTTGTTTGAAATTGGAATCAACTTGTAGTTTCATTCTTGGCTCGTTTGAGCCCGGAAACAACTTGTAGCTTCATTATTGACTACATTGAAGTTGGAAACAACTTGTAGCTTCATTCCAGACCCGTTTGAAGTTGAAAACAACTTGTAGCTTCATTTTCGGTTGTTTGAAATTGGAATCAACTTGTAGTTTCATTCTTGGCCTTGTAGCTTCATTATTGACTACATTGAAGTTGGGAACAACTTGTAGCTTCATTCCAGACTCGTTTGAATTTTAAAACAACTTGTAGCTTCATTTTTGGTTGTTTGAAATTGGAATCAACTTGTAGTTTCATTCTTGGCTCGTTTGAGCCCGGAAACAACTTGTAGCTTCATTATTGACTACATTGAAGTTGGAAACAACTTGTAGCTTCATTCCAGACCCGTTTGAAGTTGAAAACAACTTGTAGCTTCATTTTCGGTTGTTTGAAATTGGAATCAACTTGTAGTTTCATTCTTGGCCTTGTAGCTTCATGATTGACTAGATTGAAGTTGGAAACAGCTTCTAACTTCATTCCAGACACGTTTGAATTTTAAAACAACTTGTAGCTTCATTTTCGGTTGTTTGAAATTGGAATCAACTTGTAGTTTCATTCTTGACTCGTTTGAGCCCGAAAACAACTTGTAGTTTCATTATTGACTAGATTGAAGTTGTAAACAACTTGGAGCTTCATTCCAGACTCGTTTGAAGTTGAAAACAACTTGTAGCTTCATTTTCGGTTGTTTGAAATTGGAATTAATTTGTAGTTTCATTCTTGGCTCGTTTGAGCCCGGAAACAACTTGTAGCTTCATTATTGGCTAGATTGAAGTTGGAAACAACTTGTAGCTTCATTCCAGACTCGTATGAAGTTGAAAACAACTTGTAGCTTCATTTTCGGTTGTTTTAAATTGGAATCAACTTGTAGTTTCATTCTTGGCTCGTTTGAGCCCAGAAACAACTTGTAGCTTCATTATTGACTACATTGAAGTTGTGTTTCTTGTAGCTTCATTCCAGACTCGTTTGAAGTTGAAAACAACATGTAGCTTCATTTTCGGTTGTTTGAAATTGGAATCAACTTGTAGTTTCATTCTTGGCTCGTTTGAGCCCGGAAACAACTTGTAGCTTCATTATTGACTACATTGAAGTTGGAAACAACTTGTAGCTTCATTCCAGACCCGTTTGAAGTTGAAAACAACTTGTAGCTTCATTTTCGGTTGTTTGAAATTGGAATCAACTTGTAGTTTCATTCTTGGCCTTGTAGCTTCATTATTGACTACATTGAAGTTGGAAACAACTTGTAGCTTCATTCCAGACCCGTTTGAAGTTGAAAACAACTTGTAGCTTCATTTTCGGCTGTTTGAAATTGGAATCAACTTGTAGTTTCATTCTTGGCTCGTTTGAGCCCGGAAATAACTTGTAGCTTCATTATTGACTACATAGAAGTTGAAAACAACTTGTAGCTTCATTCCAGACCAGTTTGAAGTTAAAAACAACTTGTAGCTCCATTTTCGGTTGTTTGAAATTGGAATCAACTTGTAGTTTCATTCTTGGCCTTGTAGCTTCATTATTGACTACATTGAAGTTGGAAACATCTTGTAGCTTCATTCCAGACTCGTCTGAATTTTAAAACAACTTGTAGCTTCATTTTTGGTTGTTTGAAATTGGAATCAACTTGTAGTTTCATTCTTGACTCGTTTGAGCCCGAAAACAACTTGTAGCTTCATTATTGACTAGATTGAAGTTGTAAACAACTTGGAGCTTCATTCCAGACTCGTTTGAAGTTGAAAAAAACTTGTAGCATCATTTTCGGTTGTTTGAAATTGGAATTAATTTTTAGTTTCATTCTTGGCTCGTTTGAGCCCGGAAACAACTTGTAGCTTCATTATTGGCTAGATTGAAGTTGGAAACAACTTGTAGCTTCATTCCAGACTCGTATGAAGTTGAAAACAACTTGTAGCTTCATTTTCGGTTGTTTTAAATTGGGATCAACTTGTAGTTTCATTCTTGGCTCGTTTGAGCCCAGAAACAACTTGTAGCTTCATTATTGACTACATTGAAGTTGGAAACAACTTGTAGCTTCATTCCAGATGTGACGGACCCAACATAATTAACCGACTAAAGCATGCATAAACGATAAATAAACTAGAATTATAGAGTTATGAAATATTAGAACTAAAATCTAAATCCACATTTCCCGGATCACCAGGAAAGAGTATGAACAACAACTAAAGTTATTACAACCCAAATAGAAATCCGAATTAAGTCTAAGTCATACTACAGTTTTTAGATCCCAAAAGATTAAAAGAAATTAACTCGGGAACTACGAGTTCCCAACCTGCTCCATCATACGGCGGTAAGCAATCCCATTCCCTGAGGTGGATTTACGTGCGGTTTGCTTGAATCGGGCCATTCTCGGGTTTCACTGAAGGGTTATAACAACAACAATATATATATGAGCATAAAGCTCAGCAAGTGAAAGCAGTATATAAACAGTTCACAATATGCAATATAATCAAGTGCAAAAGAAACAACAGATATCACAAGGTATAAACACAAATAAAGGTGCAATGTGGGATATCAATTTATTGGAATTGGAAACACACAGCGCTACGAGCATTGAGGGGTGATCATCCCACACCAAGCTCCGAACCACATAAAGTGATTCAACCAGGGAGGATCCTCGGCACACATTGGCCATAAACAGACATCAGGCTCCCCGCTACTGATGCTGCAATAATTGACTGGCGCCTCAGTCTTAATAAATTATTATCCAATACCTTTTAAGGTCATTTCAAATCAAATCATTTTCAGAAAAGGGGTCTTGATCAAAGACAAGTTATAAGCAAGGGTGTTTTCAAAATACAAGTGATCTTTCTAAAATAGGAAATGTTATTAAGATTAGGGTCCCAAAAGAGATAATTCAGGTTAATGTGGGGTATCAAGTTCTCATTTATTCATCAAGGGACTATTGGAGTATAATCATGTGGGTGTAGGGTAATATCACATGAAAAAGGTAATTCAAATGTTAAGGGTATTATTGGAATCCAAAGTGATGATCATGAGGGGTGACAAGGTAATTCAATCCTAAATAAATAGTAATTCAACGTTCACAGGGTATACAATTATAAAGCAAGTATAAAGGAAGAGTTTCACTTGCCTGGATAAAGCTTACTAAACTCCTGTATAGATGCTTCTAGGGGTTCCTTGCCTGGCCTCCTACTTGCACCTATAATTAATAGTATCCTCGTCACTAACTACCCTTTCGCGTATAAATGTATATACATATATATATATATAAATAAATATATATACATATATATTAAATATACACTTAAACTTAATTAAAACAAGTAACATAATCATCAAGTAATGCACATAACAAGTAAAGCATGGCACTTTGTTACTTAACTTATATTACTTAATAATCTCTAATTATTCCTAAGTCAATTAAGCATTTAATCAAGTAGCACATAAGGTCTAAGACCAATACCTCTTTATTATACTCTACTGACCTAAACTTAACCAATTATTAGTAAGGCATACTTGTGCCCCACCTCCCAAGACTTACAAGTGAAGTGCAACCTAAGTGACCCACTAGTATGCTTACCTTGGCGACACTTGTGTGCCTTGGTAAAAATAATGCATCTACACTAAGTGAATTGACTTAAACTAACTTGCACTCTCTAATATGACTTAAAACTAACTCATGAACTCAATATGAGGTCAAGGCCTCACTGATGACACACTAAAATGCAATGCACCCTAAGTTGGTACTAGAATGTGACTCCATGTGTGACACTTGTGTTCTTTAGTGGAAATGAGGCATCTCCACTTAGGGTATTGACTCCAAACCAACTTCTAAAGGTTGACACAATCTTAAACTAATATTATGAAGTGGTGTGACTCAAAGGCCTTGCCTATATGGGTCCTTAAAAACTAGTGTACCAAAGTGACCATTCTGCCTTGGCAGTTTGGCACCTCTTGGGGGTTTTGGCAAAAACAAGTGTTTCCACTATGTGCCTTTGTGAAATTGTGACTCTAATGGGTACTTAAGACTTAATCTAAGTTGTGCACTTGGAATGACACTAAGGCCTTGCTCAGGCCTCCTTGGGCCTCTAAACAAAGTTGGCACAGAGCACCCTGCCCTGCTGTGGGGACTGCCATGAACTTAACAACTTGAGACTCACTAAACTCACTCACTACACCAATCCAATGACTCAAATAGCTTCCTAATACTTCCCTAAGCTCATCTAAATCAAGGCTCCATGAGGGCCTCATCATTGACAAGGTGTTAACCACTCAAGGATACAGTTAATCCTAAAGTGCCCTGTTCTGGGGTGTACCCTGAAATTTGTGTGTGCATCTATGTAAATGATGGTTTTTGTGACTTTTATGGCTACTGGAGACTTGTATACATCAAGTCCCTACTCCAGGAGACTTGGGCCTATGAGGGCCTAAGCATGACACATCTATTTCTCATGGTTTCTAAGGTGCAAAAATCTGCCATGGTGTGTGTGTGTGTCTCCTTCCACCTTAACACCCTTCAAAACTCCTCAAACCAACAAACCAAGCCACAATCCTATTCTACAATATTCATACACCTACTGACTAGTCACACAAAGCAAGATATTACCAAATTTAACCATCTAAGAGCACAAAACCGAGGCATATATAGAGGTAAAACAGAGCAGAATTTCAGGGGCATATATATATGCATATATTCGACTATAACACATGGTAACTCTCCCAAATAACTATTATTCATCATTTTAAACTATCATATAAGATAAGAACTAACCATATCTCACAAGAATCATGGCATGCATTACTCAAAAATCACATACAAAGTTCAATTTCATGATATTGCATACGGTTTTCACTTAAAGCAACATGCATCACTAGAGTTTCTTATACATAGCTTTATCTCATCATATAACATCAAAATACTAACATGCAAGGGCTGAAATCACACCAAATTCTTACCAAAGCATCACACCCTTCGAATATGCAAGAAATCAAACTCAAAAACCATCAAAAACTCCAAAAACCAAACCATTCCCTCGGCTCTCTTTAAGTTCATTGCCGAGGGTGATGAACAAGTGCTTTTTGGCTAAAATGAGATGTAAAACCTCACCAAAAACACAACAAGATCATCATATAGGAGCCTCCAAAATGGTGACTCTAAATCCACAAGGATCAAAGCCCCATTTCGGCTCCAAATCAACATGCATTACAAGTTTCTAACCTCAAGTGAAGATGCAAGCTTAGAGAGTGAAAGTCTTGGCCTCCAAAGCTTGAAATGAAGAAGAATGGAAGAAAATGGTGGAGAGAGGGGAGGGTTTAGAGATTCAGCCGAGAGAGAGGGTGAGGGAGAGAGAAGAGAGAGATGAGAGGAGTGGGTTTGCTTGTTGTTGGTGTAAATGAATATGTGAGGTGTGGAAGCATGTGATTATTTGTTTTCTAGTGTTTTGACTTGACCAACTAATGGTAGTGGAGTGTAGAATGACTTGCTTGTCCTCTCTTCAAGTATTGGTGTAAAATGCATGCAAGGGTAATGTGGTCTTTTGATAATTAATAAAAGTGTGATTAAAAGAACATTAAAAGAAAGAGTTTTGATAATTAAAGTACAAGTCGATAAATCATGAAATTAATATCACAAATAATATGGGATTTTAGAAGTTTAATAAAATAGTTTTCACAAATTTTGGACAAGAAATGAATTTTAAAAGAAATATTACAAGTAGAGCTCTAATAGTCACATTTCACATAAATATAAAACACGAATATAATACACGTGAAATCTCGAGAAGAATATATACAATGAAACGCTATTTTACAAGTTAAAGTTTATCGGCTACTCGCAATTTATCAAATATCACTAAATCGCATATATCTCTATTATTATTAAATCGGGTAGCGACAACGATCATATTTATTAATATAAAGTCAAAACCGTCGCAACTAGTAATATTATTTAATCGCGTAGCGAGAATTATCCATCAAAAGTCATATAAGCACATTATAACGACATACGAAAGTCATGTAACGATAACGAGTCAAATTCACATAGTTTGGCAATTAAAACACGAAATTTAATATATCACCAAAATGAAATACTGTAATATATATAAGTCAAATATTACAGGCGTTACATCCTTCCCCCCTTAAAAGGATTCTGACCCCAGAATCTAAGTAAATAAATGAGGATACTTATCTAACATATCACTTTCTAATTCCCACGTTGATTCTTCAACTTTGGGATTTCTCCACAAAACTCTAACTAAAGGAACTGTCTTATTCCTTAACACCTTATCCTTTCTATCTAGAATGCTAACCGGTTGCTCGATATAAGACAAATCGGGCTCTATCTCAACTGGTTCATTCTCTATGATGCACTTGGTGTCGGGGTTGAACTTCTTAAGCAATGAGACATGGAAAACATTGTGAACGTGCTGCATTTGAGGCGGTAAGGCTAGTTCGTACGCCACGTTCCCAATTCTGCTTAGAATTTCAAAAGGACCAATAAATCTTGGACTCAATTTCCCTTTCTTTTCGAATCTGGCTATTCCTTTCCAAGGTGACACTTTTAGCAAAACGGCTTATCCAATTTCAAACTCAACATCTTTTCTGTGCGGGTCAGCATACTTTCGTTGTCTATCTTGAGCTGCAATCAATCTGCTTCGAATCACATCTACTGCTTCTCTTGTTTGCTGGATCAATTCTGGACCAATTACTTTCCTTTCTCCAACTTCATCCCAATATATCGGAGATCTACACTTCCTTCCATAAAGAGCTTCGTACGGGGGCATTCCAATGCTAGCATGATAACTGTTATTATACAAAAACTCAACCAAAGGCAAATGCTCGTCCCAATTTCCTTTGAAGTCTAAAGCGCAAGACCTTAACATGTCTTCGATAGTTTGAATTGTACGCTCGCTTTGTCCGTCCGTTTGTGGATGATAAGCAGTACTCATCTTGAGTCGGGTTCCCAAATGTTCTTGAAATTGCTTCCAAAATCTAGAGTTAAAACGAGGGTCTCGATCTGACACAATAGATACTGGAACTCCATGACGAGTAACAATCTCTTTCAAATACATGTGAATCAACTTGTCCATTGAGAATCTCTCGTTAATTGGCAGAAAATGAGCCGACTTGGTCAACCGATCAATTATTACCCAAATAGCATCATGATTAGATTTCGTCCTTGGTAAACCAACTATGAAGTCCATTGCAATGTGCTCCCACTTCCATTCTGGTATCTCTAAAGGCTGTATCAATCCACTTGGCTTCTGATGTTCGGCTTTTACTCTTTGACAAGTGTAGCATTTACTGATCCATTGAGCAATTTCCTTCTTCATATCTGGCCACCAAAAGTTTTGCTTCAAATCTTGGTACATTTTTGTGCTTCCGGGGTGAATAGAAAACTCTGAATTGTGAGCATCCTTCAAGATTTCATTCTTCAATTCTTCCACATTTGGTATCCAAATTCTTGATGAAAACCTCAAGATTCCTTGGTTGTCTTTCTGTGTGCAGATTTCTTCTCCGGTTAACTCATTCATCTTTTCATTCATCACTTCTTCTTGGCACTTCTTTATCTTCTCCATCAATTCAGGCTGAAAGGTCATGGTATGAATCATTTCTGTAGGTGCACCAGGAGCTCGAATTTCAATTCCCATCTTTTCAAATTCCTGTGATAGTTCTTGAGCCATGGTCAACATATTCAACCTTTCTTTGCGACTTAACGCATCTGCTACCACGTTCGCCTTTCCAGGATGATAGTTAATCGTGCAGTCGTAGTCTTTAATCAATTCCAACCATCTTCGTTGCCTCATGTTCAACTCTTTTTGCGTGAAAATGTACTTCAAGCTTTTGTGATCCGTGAATATTTCACACTTCTCGCCATAAAGATAGTGTCTCCAAAGCTTTAAAGCAAACACAATTGCTGCCAATTCCAAGTCATGAGTCGGATATCTTTGTTCGTGTGGCTTGAGTTGTCTTGACGCGTAGGCTATCACTTTCCCGTGTTGCATTAAGACACAACCTAATCCTTTGTACGACGCATCACTGTAGATAACAAAATCTCCTTGATCATCTGGCAAAGCTAGAACTGGAGCGGTGACTAACTTCTGTTTCAACTCTTGAAAGCTCTTTTCACATTTGTCGGTCCATTCAGACTTCTCATTCTTCCGAGTCAATCTTGTCAACGGTACTGCAATCTTCGAAAAATCTTTCACAAACCTTCGATAATATCCGGCCAATCCCATGAAACTTCTAACTTCAGTTGGGGTCTTCGGCCTCTCCCAATTCATCACAGCTTCTATCTTCGCTGGATCCACTCGAATTCCTTCACTTCCAACAATATGCCCTAAAACTGCACTTCTCGTAGCCAGAATTCACATTTAGAGAACTTTGCATACAACTTCTCCTTTCTTAAATTTTCCAAAGCTATCCTCAGATGTTCAGCATGTTCTTCTTCAGATTTCGAGTATATGAGAATATCGTCGATGAATACAATGACGAACTTGTCTAAATACTTCTTGAATACACGGTTCATCAAATCCATGAAGGCGGCTGGTGCGTTTGTCAATCCAAATGCCATAACTAGAAACTCGTAATGCCCGTACCGAGTTCTAAAAGCTGTCTTTGGAATGTCTTCCGGCTTAATCTTCAATTGATGATATCCCGAACGCAAGTCAATCTTCGAAAAGTGAGTTGCTCCTTTGAGTTGATCAAATAAGTCGTCGATTCGAGGCAAAGGATACCTATTCTTGATTGTCAACTTGTTCAATTCTCTATAGTCGATGCACAATCTCATGCTTCCGTCCTTTTTCTTCACAAAAAGAACTGGAGCTCCCCACGGGGATACAGTCGGCCTTATAACTCCTTTGTCTAACAATTCTTGCAATTGCTTGGCCAACTCCTTCATTTCTACCGGCGCCATTCGATACGGTTGCTTCGAAACTGGTTCTGTGCCGGGTGCTAAGTCAATAGAAAACTCAATTTGACGGTCGGGAGGCAATCCAGGAAGATCGTCAGGAAAAACATCGAGAAATTCATTAACTATCGGAATGCTTTCTATATTCGGCGTCTCTTTAGATCTATCAATCACATGAGCCAAATAACCTTCACAACCTTGCCTTAACAACTTCTTAGCTTCAATTATTGTCAAGAATGTCTTAGCTTGTTTCTGCCCTTTAAACTCTACTTTCTTGCCTTGAGGAGACTTAAGGATTATCTTCTTCTTCTTACAGTCTATTTGAGCACCATTTTCTGCTAACCAATCCATACCTAATATAACATCAAACTCTCCTAATCGAAAAGGTATCAGGGAAGCAGGAAAACTAAAGCCAGAAATCTCTATAGTACATCGGGGGAAAATACTTCTAACAGATACTTGTTCTTGATTAGCAACAATGATAGATAAGGGTTCAACTAACGGTTCAATTTCACAATTCAACTTGCCAACAAAAGTTTCAGATATGAAAGATCTAGTAGCTCCAGAATCAAATAGCACTTTAGCATGGATGTTGTTGACAGAAAGCGTACCTGCCACAACCTCAGAACTCTGAACAGCATCTTTGATATTCATGTTGAATGTCCTTGCTTGAGCCGGATGAGAGGGATGGAAAACAGGAGTTGCAGACTCAAAGACTTGAGTAGAAGGTAGTTGCAGAATCGGAGCAGAAGATGTCATTCCTTGATTGTAAGGGGTAGCTGCCAACTGCATCAACTTGCTGGTTCCAGGAACTATACAATCTCTTGACATGTGACCGATCTTTCCACACTTGAAACAGGTAACAGAAGGCTTCGGGTTCTGGCACTCGTTTGCATAATGACCCTTCGAGTTGCACTTGAAACAAACAATATCAGCCTTATTACAATTTCCCGTGTGTTTCTTGTTGCAGAACTTGCATTCTGAATTTGCTTGTTGACTCCTTTGACCACTCGGTCCTTGAATCTTCCTCACGTTCCTATTATCACCTTTCTTGAATCCTCGGGGACCTCCTTGATTCTGAACTCCAAACTTCTTGAAATTCTTTCCACTTTGGCTCCCTTGAGCCGAACCTTCACCTTTATTCACAAACTTTCTCTTCTTGTTGTCCTTCTCCTTCTGGTTCTGATCACTTTCTCCTTCAATTACCATTGCCTTCTGGACCACTTCAGCATATGTGGCCAATTCAAATGCAGCCACTCTGCTTCGTAGCCAAGGCTTCAATCCTTGTTGAAATCTCTTTGCTCTTTTCTCATCCGTGTCCACATAATCTCCCACAAACCTTGCTAATTCTGTAAATTTCTTCTCATATTCCCCAACAGTCATTCCCTCTTGCTTCAATTCAAAGAACTTCAACTCCATCTGAGTTTGCATATACCTTGGAAAGTACTTGTCTAGAAAGATCTTCTTAAATCTATCCCAAGCAATAACATCTCCTTCCTATAAAGCACGGGCTGACTCCCACCAGTAATTTGCTTCATCTTTCAGAAAATATGACGCATATTCAACTTTCTTATCATCGGTTACAACCGCCAAGGTGAAAGCCTTTTCCATCTCCTTTAGCCAGGATTGAGCTTCAACAGGGTCTTGAGTTCCTCGGAACTCGGGTGGTTTCACAGCTTGAAAAGATCTGAAAGTAGTAGGTGGTGGTGGTGCTTGTTGTTGTTGCTGGAGTTGTTGAAGTAATTGTTGTTGTTGAGCAAGGGTAACAGATTGTTGGTGAAGAAGTTGCATAAGTTGAGCCAAGGTTGGTGGTGGTTCTTCGGTATTTTCATTGTTGGTGTTGCGGGTTCTTCGAGGAGGCATGATTCTGAATGTAGACAAGAAAAGCTTATTCACAGTTCAATATATGCATACAAGTTATATCAAAGGGGAATATTGGGTACAATGGTATTATTCAAGAGTTATTCACATGGTAACGGTTTATTATTGTTATTATGGCATCATGGTATGTGTGTGTATTATTAGAGTCTAAGGTATCATATTGCAAAGGTACAATTATTCGGTCAAAGTCATATCATGGTATATTGGAAAAGTTTAAACATGATCAAGTTCTAAAGGTTTAACATGGCAATTTATGTCTAAGCATGGTATATATGTAATGACAAAATGAGATAAATAGTCAAAGTGCGAGATTAAACATTAGTTCAAATGATAAGTACGGAACAGTACGAACGGAAATAAAGTGCAAATAAAAGTCTTCCCGAAACAATCCGGGGGTACAAGTACGAAATGGAAAGTCAAAGTACGGATAACATGATAACGGAAATAAAATAGACTAAGGAATAGTCTAGGGGGATGGTGATGATGCTGGTGAAGCTGATGGACTGGCAACTGGCTCACGGAGACTGCTAATCACACGGCGGAGCTCGTCAGTAATGGCGGTCAAAGTGATACGGCTCTCACGCTCGCGGTAGGGTGGAATAGCTGCCAAACGGTCCTCGGCCATGCGAATGATCTCCTCGACCCTAGCAATCAAACGGGGATGGTTGCCCTCATCATCAAAGTCCTCACGGTACCTGTGACACCCTCCAAATCCGGGTCATAGACCTGGGGGTCACACACAACAATATAAACCTGTAAACCATAATAATATATGCATTGACCCTAAACATCCACGGATCGCTTCAGGTTATAGTATGAAACAAGCCACAACTTAAGTTATATTACAATACCTCGAATCCCAATTATCATCTTACAACTTATAAACATAAAACGTAGTGCTTACACACAACGATACTCAAAAGTTTATACTATCAGCAACTCCTAGCAAGGCTTCCCAACACTCATCCTGATACCTTAGCTTGATGGCTAGCCTGTGGGTCCTCGCTAACAGTAGTCTCTTTCTTCACTGGAAAAGAACATAAGGAATCGCAAGAGTGAGCTTACAGCTCAGCAAGCAATATAAACCATAAACTGAAGTTCAACAATTATCAATAAAAATGAATCAGGATATCAAATCTCTTTTAAAGCAGTGCTAAGAATTGGATATTCATATTTTTATTTAAAACCAAGGTTAGGCTGCTGATCAGTCACGCACTAACCCCGAGCCAGGTACATACCAAGCTTTATCACTGGATCCAAGGCACGCATTGGCCTAACGACCACGAATCTGGTCCACACTTACAAAACAATCCAATTCTTTAACAATATAATGAAATCAACAATATCTCAATAAATCAGAATCAATACCATTTGAACAGAAGCAATATTATCAAACAGAATCAAAATCTTCAAATCAGAATCATGATAATTAGTGGAGCAATACATATCAGGATCAAAGGATAATTCAGAAGTAGGTTTAAGTATCCTCATCATATGTTTGAAGAATGTCTTGAGGTTGGAAGAAAGATCAAATATATGGTGAAGCTAATCTGAGGTTTTGTAGAGAGAAAAATGTAAGTGAGAATAGCTTGAGGTTTCAAATATGTTTAACTTGTAGGAATTTCAAGTGTTAGGGTGTATACGTGTGAACCTTCTTCCAAAAGAGTAATATAGGTGTTTGTTAAGACATTGTATAATTTGGTGAAGTATTGTAACATATAGGCTTGTACTGGTTGGTCATGCAAGGATGAAAGAATATCAAAGTGAATGATTTGTGTTTCCAAGTCTCAAAGAAATGGGTACAAGTTCCATTGAAACCAAAGTCAAGGTTAAGTTTATAATTCAGGTGTCAAGAGGGTTGAATAAGGTTTATCAATAATCAGGATCAATAGCACAATATATCAACAGATGCATTTTTAAATCTATCCAGAACAACGACATTATATGCAGAACAGTAACTCAAGGAGTTTACAGAAGTACAAGTTGAGAATAGAGCACTTGCCTTATTCAGAAGCTTTACTTCTCTCTATAGCTTTCACTAACAGAATCACTCCAACACTACCTGCTTTCCTTTTCTAAGCCTGTCCTTCTCTGATAATCAGAATATTCATCTATCAATATTCATTCTCATGTCATCCTATTTGTTTCATAATCGAAACAAGCTTCTATCTACCCTTCGTTTCACTTAAATCCGACTTACGGTTCAAAAGATACGATTAAAACAGTCATATAACGTTCACATAAGCATTTCACATCTCAATCAAGTAACACATAGCACCTAACACATAAGAGAATCAATGAAATAGCTTTTCAGAAAAGGTTTGAGGTTGAAATGATTTTTCTGGTATTTATTATGAATTTTTAAACATTTTTCGGAATAAAAACGGGTAAAAGAATCAATTTATAACTGAATAAACAAGTCCGAATACTCGAAATAAGGTTCGAAATCACTTGAAATCAATTAACGAACCTTCAACATATTTTTGAATAATTTTCTAAAGCTTGAAACTATTTTTCTGGATTTTTAAAAACATTTAAAACAATTAAATCTAATTAATAAATCAATTAAAATCAATTAATAAATAATTAAAACAATTAATCAATTAATATTCAAATTAATTGACTAATTATAATAATTAATTAGTAATTAAAGTTAATTAATAAATTAATTTAGATTTGTTTTTGAATAAAGAAATAATTAAAATCTATTTTTGAAAATTAAATAAATGATTTTCGAAATTAAAAATAATTAAATAAAACTGATTTTAGAAATCTGAAACTCCAGGGTTTGATTTGCAAGTTTTCAAAACTTCAGGGGGGACTAAATTGCAAAAATTGGAAAGTTCAAGGTCTGATTTTCACCATCTCCAAACGTCAGGGGGCTGAACTGTAATTTTTACAGTTCTCGCCGTCCCGACGCCGGAGACGGCGTTCCAGGCCGTAGACGGCCACCCCAAGGTGCAGATAACATCTACAACTCACCAGGAATCTATATCAATCATCAAATCGAGCTGGAGGTTCGTGAATTGGCCGGAAAACTCCAGGAAGTTCGCCGTCGCCGGCGAAACTTCTTCTTGTCGATTCGGCCGATTCTGGAACCTCTGATAACATTTGAAGGCATGTACACACTCCTGGGAACATGATAAACATGATGGTATCATTCAATTTCACTTCTACCTCCTGGATTAAAAAGCCCTAATTTTCAATTGAATCTGTTCTTCGGCTCAAGAACCCTAACCCTAATTCGAATGATTAAACTCAATTTTGAACATGTTATTGAACTCCAAATCATACATATGATATACCAAAATGATCAGGAGAAGATTATCTACAACATGGAAGCATAAAATCACATAAACCACATCAAAATCAAAAAGCCCTAATTAAACCCTAATTCATACGAAATTTCAAACTCAAATTACTCTCCAACGGTGAATCTCTACCTGTTTTTGAGACTTGATATGGATTCTACGCGTCGATACCTTCGTTTGGACTACTTGTATGCTTGATTCTGAGATCGATAACGCCTTCAAACCTTCGATTGAACTTCAAGAACGCGAAGAACGAATAACTAGTTTCTCTCGATTCTCGTGTATTGAAATGATAATTATGAAAAATAAAATAGTAATTATCCTATTTATAATTACGAATAACTGGCCCCCATTTGGATCATACCGGACATAAAATACACTTCTTAATCATTAAATATTAATAAAACTGATCCGTTCGGAACCGACTTTAAAGATAAATATCAAATACACACATTACGAGAAACTTATGGGGCTCCGAGCTTTGATTGGCGCGAACTACGAGAGTATAATGCTTTAGCCAAAATAATTTGGGGTTACAAATATCCGGCGTACACATTTATCGATACGGTAAAATAACAATAAAATATTCATAAAATCGTTCCGAAAATCTTTCACGTAAATCCGTACACCAGATGGGAAAAGTTAAAACACGAAAATGGTTCAGAATGTCTCAAATAACAAACCAGCGAAATTTTCCCGGAAGCCCCCGGGGTTTAATTATCGAGTAAACGGGTTTAAAATCAATTTAATAATAATATTTTATAATATACTTAATTAATCCTTAAATCAAATATCAAATCATATAATAATCCATAATCTACCAAATGAGTGCCTAAATTCTCCATATTTTGATCTGATCATATAAAAATTATAATTTCACAAGTCATAACATACATAAACGATCATTCAACAAGTCACTTAACATATAATTCACAATTAATTCACATAATATTCACCAAATATTCGCATACTGGCATAAACAAATACATGTCGAAATCCCGGATATTACATCCTTCCCCCCTTAAAAGGATTCTGTCCTCAGAATCTGCTAAGAAAACAAGTGAGGATATTTCTCACACATATCACTTTCTAACTCCCAAGTTGACTCTTCCACTTTTGGGTTTCTCCACAATACTCTCACTATTTTCACCACTTTGTTTCTCAATACTTTCTCTTTTCTATCTAGAATCTCTATTGGACTCTCAACATAAGACAAATCTGCCTGAAACTCTACTGGCTCGTACTCTATCACATGCCTAGAATCTGGATGATACTTCTTAAGCATTGACACATGAAAGACGTTATGAATATGCTCCATATGCGGGGGTAATGCTAACTCATAAGCCACTTTACCAACACGCCTTAAGATCTCGAATGGTCCAACATATCTGGGACTTAGCTTTCCTTTATTGCCAAATCGGGATAGTCCTTTCCATGGCGAAATCTTCAGTAATACCGGTTCTCCTTCTTCAAATTCCATATCCTTCCTGGCTTGATCCGCGTACTTTTTCTGACGATTCTGTGCTGCAATCAGTCTCTTTTGAATGGTTTCAATAACTTCCTTCGTCTGCTGAACTAGTTCTGACCCAAGTAATTTGCGTTCTCCTACTTCATCCCAGCATACGGGTGAGCGACATTTACGTCCATAAAGAGCTTCATAAGGAGGCATTCCAATACTTGCATGATAACTGTTGTTGTATGAGAATTCCACTAACGGTAGATGTTCGTCCCAATTGCCTTTAAAATCGATGGCACAAACACGTAACATATCCTCGATCGTTTGAATAGTTCTTTCGCTCTGACCATCAGTTTGTGGATGATAAGCAGTGCTCATATTCAATCTGGTGCCCAAGCATTCCTGAAAGCTCTTCCAGAATCTCGAATTGAATCGTGGATCTCGATCAGATACAATGGAGACTGGAACTCCGTGACGAACGACGATCTCTTTCAAATACATATGGACTAACTTGTCTAATGAGAATCTTTCGTTAATGGGAAGGAAATGAGCTGACTTAGTTAGTCTATCTACAATAACCCATATGGCATCATGATTTGCCCTCGTTCTAGGTAATCCCACTATAAAATCCATCGCAATATGCTCCCATTTCCATTCTGGAATTTCTAGGGGTTGTAGCAATCCACTTGGTCGCTGGTGTTCTGCCTTCACTCTTTGGCACGTATAACATTTACTTACCCACTCTGCGATCTCTCTCTTCATATTTGGCCACCAATAATTCTCTTTCAAATCCCTATACATTTTAGTGCTCCCGGGGTGAATTGAATAAGCGGAACTATGTGCTTCACTTAAAACTTCATCTTTCAACTCCTGTACTGGTGGAATCCATATTCTAGAAGAAAATCTTAGAATACCTTGCTCATCTTTCTGGGTACAAAGTTCTTCCCCAACTAAATTATTAACATCCTGTTCCATTACGGTCTCTTGACATTTCCTTATCTTTTCTAGTAACTCTGGTTGAAAAATCATTGTATATAATCCAGCTTCTGAGGATTCACTCACTCTAACTTCTATTTCCAGCTTTTCGAATTCTCTATATATTTCCTTAGGTAACGTCAACACATTCAGTCTTTCTTTCCTACTCAAAGCATCTGCCACTACATTGGCCTTTCCAGGGTGATAATTGATGGTGCAATCATAATCCTTTATCAATTCTAACCATCTTCTTTGCCTCATATTAAGCTCCTTCTGTGTAAAGATATACTTCAGACTCTTATGATCGGTGTAGATTTCACACTTTTCTCCATATAAATAATGTCTCCAAATCTTCAATGCAAACACTAGGGCTGCTAGTTCTAAATCATGTGTAGGATACTTCTGCTCATGGGGTTTGAGTTGTCTGGATGCATAAGCAATGACTTTGTCATGTTGCATCAGCACACAACCCAATCCCTTATGAGAAGCATCACTATAAATTACAAAATTCCCTTGTTCATCTGGAAGTGATAACACTGGGGCTGATACTAACCTTTTCTTTAATTCTTGGAAGCTTTCTTCACATTTTTCAGTCCACACGAACTTTTCTTCTTTCCGGGTAAGCCTCGTCATTGGTACAGCAATCCTTGAGAAATCTTGAACAAATCTTCTATAATAACCTGCCAAACCCAAGAAACTTCTAACTTCTGTTGGTGTCCTTGGCTTTTCCCAATTCATAATTGCCTCAACCTTGGAGGGATCTACTTTAATTCCTTCTTTACTGACTATATGGCCTAGAAATTGAACCTCTTGTAACCAGAATTCACACTTTGAAAACTTAGCATACAACTTCTCTCCTCTCAATGCCTCTAAAGCCATCCTTAAGTGGGTTGCATGATCCTCAGTGGTTTTGGAATAAATCAAAATATCATCTATGAATACAATCACAAATTTATCCAAATATGGTTTAAAGACTCTGTTCATTAAGTCCATAAAAGCTGCAGGGGCATTGGTTAATCCAAAGGCCATCACTAAAAACTCATAGTGGCCATATCGGGTTCTAAAAGCTGTTTTAGGTATATCTTCTTGTTTAATTTTTAACTGATGGTATCCCGATCTTAAATCAATCTTCGAAAAACATCTCGCTCCCTTCAATTGATCAAACAAATCATCTATACGGGGTAATGGATATCTATTCTTAATGGTTAACTTATTAAGTTCCCGATAATCAATACATAGTCTCATACTACCATCCTTCTTCTTCACAAACAACACTGGTGCTCCCCACGGGGATACACTGGGTCTAATCACTCCCTTCTCTAACAAATCTTGTAATTGGGTTGCCAATTCCTTCATTTCTACTGGTGCCATCCTATATGGGGCTTTAGATACTGGTTCGGTTCCAGGTGCTAAATCTATTGCAAATTCAATTTCTCTATCTGGAGGTAATCCGGGTAACTCATCTGGAAATACATCTGGAAACTCGTTTACTACAGGAATATCTTCAAGCTTCACAAGTTCTCGACTCTGATCAGTTACATATGCTATATAAGCTTCACAACCTTGACGCAACAATCTCTTCGTTTGAATCATAGTCAAAAACTTCTTTACCTGTTTCTGCCCTCGAAATACTATCGTCTTCTCATTCGGTGTTTTTAACATCACCTTTTTATTACGACAATCTATCTGAGCATTATGCTTCGATAACCAATCCATCCCTAAAATAATATCAAACTCTCCCAACTTGAAAGGTATCAAGTCGGCACAAAACTTATTTCCTAAGATCTCAACTTCACAATTCCTATAAACTTGGCTAACAGGGACACGTTCCTGATTAGCCAACTCTATATTCATAACCTCATTAAGCAATTCTATAGGACAATTCAACTTAGGCACAAAATCCTCAGAAATAAACGATCTAGTAGCTCCAGAATCAATCAAAACCTTGGCACATAAAGAATTCACAGTAAGCGTACCTGCCACCACATCGGCATCCTGAACTGCATCCCTCATAGTCATGTTGTAGGTTCTGGCTTTGGGAACTTCTGGGACTACTGGAGTGGATCCCATAATTCTAAGTGTAGGGTTACCTGGAGCTGGTACCTTGCAATCCTTCACCATGTGTCCTGGTTTTCCACACCTAAAACATGTTATCCCAGCTGTTGGAGCCCTATTGGGTTGGTTCCTTGCTGGTTGATCTCGAATCATTGGGGGCCGTGCTGGTGGGTTCTGACATTCCCTAGAATAGTGTCCTTTCTGATTACACTTATAACACACTACATTCAATCTATTACAGATTCCCCCGTGTCTCTTTCCACATATCTGGCACTCCGGCAGTGGAGGCCTTGGTTGATTTCCAATAGCTGGACGGTTTCCTTGTCCACTACCACCTACATCTGGCTTCTTAAAAGTGGAATTTCTCCCCTGCTGAAATTTCCCTTTCTTCGGGTTAAAGTTCTGAAACCTTCCCTGTTGAAACTGTCCCTCATGATGCTCTGGCTTACGCCTCTTTCCCTCTTTCTCTTTCTGAGACATTTCGCTTTCCGTTTCCGCTATCATTGCCTTCTGAACAACAGCCGCATAAGTATCTAATTCCAATATAGCTAGCTTTCCCCTGATCCATGCCTTTAAACCTTGTTGGAATCTCTTGGCTCTCTTCCTATCAGTGTCTACATAGGTCGGAACAAACCTAGCCAACTCAGCAAACTTTTTCTCATACTCAGCCACTGCCATGTCCCCTTGCTTCAATTCTAAAAACTGTAACTCCATTCGATCCTGGAGAAATTGAGGAAAGTATTTCTCCAAAAACAACTCCTTAAACCTATCCCAAGTAACATTCTCTGTCCCTTCCATTGCTCTCACAGACTCCCACCAATAGGTGGCCTCTTCCTTCAAATAATAACTAGCAAACTCAGTCTTCTGCTCATCTCTCACTTTAACTAGCATAAATGCCTTTTCAATTTCCTTCAACCATATCCTAGCCTCGATAGGGTCCGCTGAACCCTTAAACTCTGGGGGATTAACAGACTGAAAGTTTTTGAAAGTAACCTGGGGATTAGCCTGCCTTTCCTGCTGCTGAGTCAGGTTGGCAGTCTGTTGGGCCAAGATCTGAAGAATCTGGGCCATTGTAGGTTCTGGATTATTGTTATTGTTGTTGTCATCAGGGTTGGTTGCACGGGTTTGTCTTCTAGGAGGCATAGCTCTGTAAAGAAACAAGCAGTTTATTTAACCTCCAAAACTTTTAACAATTGTTTTAAGAAAACAGAATATTTCTTTTTGAAAACATTTTTGATCATTGAATTAAATAAATCGCATGCTTCTTCACAGAACAGAGCAGTAGTGAAAGAAACAGGGTGTAATGATATCACAAGGTTTATATGAAGTGCAGTATGTAAAACAAGTGTGATATGTAAAGTAAGTAAGACGGGTGCAATAAGGTAAAAGACAGTATAAAAAGGAAAAGTTCTGATATATATAAAGAGCTGGGGGTACATCAGCGCAAGCGCTTGTCAAAAGTAAAACACAACAGCAACCTACACACTGGTCAGCACATCTTAGTCTATATAAGGTCAAAATCGGCTGACACTACACTACCACCACACACTACACACTACACACTAATATACATGGTACCTCCACTCCGTAACTACCACCGTCCAACTCTACGGAAAAGTAGGACCTCCGAGTTTGTCCAACTCCCCCATGATCCATATAGCCCAGTCTGCTAGGTCGCCCTGACCCTCACTCACTGCAGTAAACTTCGCCGTCGCCCTCATCCTAACATCAACAATCTTCTGCCTCAGCTCCCGCTCAGCTCTACTAGGGTCCATCATCTGTATAATACGCTCCAACTCCCTGATCTGCCCGAGTAAGTACCGACAGTCCATCCTCATCGCCTCAAACTCATGATATGGAACAGGGTGAGGTGCATCACGAAAAGAAGTGTGGATAGAAGAACCTCGGGTGGAACTAGATGTACTGGGTGGGGGTCCACGTATGAGAGGCCTAGCATGAGAAGTCGAGGGCATATCTCTCGGAGGAATGATAGGGTCTGATATCGTGAATATCTGTAAATCAATGTAAAAGAACATATATAAGAATCTCTGATAGCACAAGGGCCTATTTTCCATTGATACTCACCTCTCAACGTTCTATCTACCTATTACTCATTTCTAATCTTAATCCCTCTACCCAAACCCGACAATCTAGGCTTGTTTCATTGACTCATAACCTGTAGCTCTGATACCAACCTGTGACACCCTCCAAATCCAGGTCATAGACCTGGGGGTCACACACAACAATATAAACCTGTAAACCATAATAATATATGCATTGACCCTAAACATCCACGGATCGCTTCAGGTTATAGTATGAAACAAGCCACAACTTAAGTTATATTACAATACCTCGAATCCCAATTATCATCTTACAACTTATAAACATAAAACGTAGTGCTTACACACAACGATACTCAAAAGTTTATACTATCAGCAACTCCTAGCAAGGCTTCCCAACACTCATCCTGATACCTTAGCTTGATGGCTAGCCTGTGGGTCCTCGCTAACAGTAGTCTCTTTCTTCACTGGAAAAGAACATAAGGAATCGCAAGAGTGAGCTTACAGCTCAGCAAGCAATATAAACCATAAACTGAAGTTCAACAATTATCAATAAAAATGAATCAGGATATCAAATCTCTTTTAAAGCAGTGCTAAGAATTGGATATTCATATTTTTATTTAAAACCAAGGTTAGGCTGCTGATCAGTCACGCACTAACCCCGAGCCAGGTACATACCAAGCTCTATCACTGGATCCAAGGCACGCATTGGCCTAACGACCACGAATCTGGTCCACACTTACAAAACAATCCAATTCTTTAACAATATAATGAAATCAACAATATCTCAATAAATCAGAATCAATACCATTTGAACAGAAGCAATATTATCAAACAGAATCAAAATCTTCAAATCAGAATCATGATAATTAGTGGAGCAATACATATCAGGATCAAAGGATAATTCAGAAGTAGGTTTAAGTATCCTCATCATATGTTTGAAGAATGTCTTGAGGTTGGAAGAAAGATCAAATATATGGTGAAGCTAATCTGAGGTTTTGTAGAGAGAAAAATGTAAGTGAGAATAGCTTGAGGTTTCAAATATGTTTAACTTGTAGGAATTTCAAGTGTTAGGGTGTATACGTGTGAACCTTCTTCCAAAAGAGTAATATAGGTGTTTGTTAAGACATTGTATAATTTGGTGAAGTATTGTAACATATAGGCTTGTACTGGTTGGTCATGCAAGGATGAAAGAATATCAAAGTGAATGATTTGTGTTTCCAAGTCTCAAAGAAATGGGTACAAGTTCCATTGAAACCAAAGTCAAGGTTAAGTTTGTAATTCAGGTGTCAAGAGGGTTGAATAAGGTTTATCAATAATCAGGATCAATAGCACAATATATCAACAGATGCATTTTTAAATCTATCCAGAACAACGACATTATATGCAGAACAGTAACTCAAGGAGTTTACAGAAGTACAAGTTGAGAATAGAGCACTTGCCTTATTCAGAAGCTTTACTTCTCTCTATAGCTTTCACTAACAGAATCACTCCAACACTACCTGCTTTCCTTTTCTAAGCCTGTCCTTCTCTGATAATCAGAATATTCATCTATCAATATTCATTCTCATGTCATCCTATTTGTTTCATAATCGAAACAAGCTTCTATCTACCCTTCGTTTCACTTAAATCCGACTTACGGTTCAAAAGATACGATTAAAACAGTCATATAACGTTCACATAAGCATTTCACATCTCAATCAAGTAACACATAGCACCTAACACATAAGAGAATCAATGAAATAGCTTTTCAGAAAAGGTTTGAGGTTGAAATGATTTTTCTGGTATTTATTATGAATTTTTAAACATTTTTCGGAATAAAAACGGGTAAAAGAATCAATTTATAACTGAATAAACAAGTCCGAATACTCGAAATAAGGTTCGAAATCACTTGAAATCAATTAACGAACCTTCAACATATTTTTGAATAATTTTCTAAAGCTTGAAACTATTTTTCTGGATTTTTAAAAACATTTAAAACAATTAAATCTAATTAATAAATCAATTAAAATCAATTAATAAATAATTAAAACAATTAATCAATTAATATTCAAATTAATTGACTAATTATAATAATTAATTACTAATTAAAGTTAATTAATAAATTAATTTAGATTTGTTTTTGAATAAAGAAATAATTAAAATCTATTTTTGAAAATTAAATAAATGATTTTCGAAATTAAAAATAATTAAATAAAACTGATTTTAGAAATCTGAAACTCCAGGGTTTGATTTGCAAGTTTTCAAAACTTCAGGGGGGACTAAATTGCAAAAATTGGAAAGTTCAAGGTCTGATTTTCACCATCTCCAAACGTCAGGGGGCTGAACTGTAATTTTTACAGTTCTCGCCGTCCCGACGCCGGAGACGGCGTTCCAGGCCGTAGACGGCCACCCCAAGGTGCAGATAACATCTACAACTCACCAGGAATCTATATCAATCATCAAATCGAGCTGGAGGTTCGTGAATTGGCCGGAAAACTCGAGGAAGTTCGCCGTCGCCGGCGAAACTTCTTCTTGTCGATTCGGCCGATTCTGGAACCTCTGATAACATTTGAAGGCATGTACACACTCCTGGGAACATGATAAACATGATGGTATCATTCAATTTCACTTCTACCTCCTGGATTAAAAAGCCCTAATTTTCAATTGAATCTGTTCTTCGGCTCAAGAACCCTAACCCTAATTCGAATGATTAAACTCAATTTTGAACATGTTATTGAACTCCAAATCATACATATGATATACCAAAATGATCAGGAGAGGATTATCTACAACATGGAAGCATAAAATCACATAAACCACATCAAAATCAAAAAGCCCTAATTAAACCCTAATTCATACGAAATTTCAAACTCAAATTACTCTCCAACGGTGAATCTCTACCTGTTTTTGAGACTTGATATGGATTCTACGCGTCGATACCTTCGTTTGGACTACTTGTATGCTTGATTCTGAGATCGATAACGCCTTCAAACCTTCGATTGAACTTCAAGAACGCGAAGAACGAATAACTAGTTTCTCTCGATTCTCGTGTATTGAAATGATAATTATGAAAAATAAAATAGTAATTATCCTATTTATAATTACGAATAACTGGCCCCCATTTGGATCATACCGGACATAAAATACACTTCTTAATCATTAAATATTAATAAAACTGATCCGTTCGGAACCGACTTTAAAGATAAATATCAAATACACACATTACGAGAAACTTATGGGGCTCCGAGCTTTGATTGGCGCGAACTACGAGAGTATAATGCTTTAGCCAAAATAATTTGGGGTTACAAATATCCGGCGTACACGTTTATCGATACGGTAAAATAACAATAAAATATTCATAAAATCGTTCCGAAAATCTTTCACGTAAATCCGTACACCAGATGGGAAAAGTTAAAACACGAAAATGGTTCAGAATGTCTCAAATAACAAACCAGCGAAATTTTCCCGGAAGCCCCCCGGGGTTTAATTATCGAGTAAACGGGTTTAAAATCAATTTAATAATAATATTTTATAATATACTTAATTAATCCTTAAATCAAATATCAAATCATATAATAATCCATAATCTACCAAATGAGTGCCTAAATTCTCCATATTTTGATCTGATCATATAAAAATTATAATTTCACAAGTCATAACATACATAAACGATCATTCAACAAGTCACTTAACATATAATTCACAATTAATTCACATAATATTCACCAAATATTCGCATACTGGCATAAACAAATACATGTCGAAATCCCGGATATTACAGTACAGCTGGTCAATCCGATGCTAGAGAATCGTGTTCTGGCCCTCGAGTCGGTCAGTAAGCCTCACCATCTGCTCGTAAAGCGGGAACAGAACAGTAGCCGGGAATCCGGGACTAGAAGGTGACGATGCCTGCCAACAGTTATATATATATATATATACGCGGTTATAGTCAAAAGGGTGAGAAAACTTAAAAGATTCTAACGCCCCAAGTCCCACATGATCTAAGTTCATCTTAATCCTCTAAATCCTATCTTATATTCATTTATCCTATGTTGTTCAGTGACTCAAACCTGGCTCTGATACCAACTGTGACGGACCCAACATAATTAACCGACTAAAGCATGCATAAACGATAAATAAACTAGAATTATAGAGTTATGAAATATTAGAACTAAAATCTAAATCCACATTCCCCGGATCACCAGGAAAGAGTATGAACAACAACTAAAGTTATTACAACCCAAATAGAAATCCGAATTAAGTCTAAGTCATACTACAGTTTTTAGATCCCAAAAGATTAAAAGAAATTAACTCGGGAACTACGAGTTCCCAACCTGCTCCATCATACGGCGGTAAGCAATCCCATTCCCTGAGGTGGATTTACGTGCGGTTTGCTTGAATCGGGCCATTCTCGGGTTTCACTGAAGGGTTATAACAACAACAATATATATATGAGCATAAAGCTCAGCAAGTGAAAGCAGTATATAAACAGTTCACAATATGCAATATAATCAAGTGCAAAAGAAACAACAGATATCACAAGGTATAAACACAAATAAAGGTGCAATGTGGGATATCAATTTATTGGAATTGGAAACACACAGCGCTACGAGCATTGAGGGGTGATCAGCCCACACCAAGCTCCGAACCACATAAAGTGATTCAACCAGGGAGGATCCTCGGCACACATTGGCCATAAACAGACATCAGGCTCCCCGCTACTGATGCTGCAATAATTGACTGGCGCCTCAGTCTTAATAAATTATTATCCAATTCCTTTTAAGGTCATTTCAAATCAAATCATTTTCAGAAAAGGGGTCTTGATCAAAGACAAGTTATAAGCAAGGGTGTTTTCAAAATACAAGTGATCTTTCTAAAATAGGAAATGTTATTAAGATTAGGGTCCCAAAAGAGATAATTCAGGTTAATGTGGGGTATCAAGTTCTCATTTATTCATCAAGGGACTATTGGAGTATAATCATGTGGGTGTAGGGTAATATCACATGAAAAAGGTAATTCAAATGTTAAGGGTATTATTGGAATCCAAAGTGATGATCATGAGGGGTGACAAGGTAATTCAATCCTAAATAAATAGTAATTCAACGTTCACAGGGTATACAATTATAAAGCAAGTATAAAGGAAGAGTTTCACTTGCCTGGATAAAGCTTACTAAACTCCTGTATAGATGCTTCTAGGGGTTCCTTGCCTGGCCTCCTACTTGCACCTATAATTAATAGTATCCTCGTCACTAACTACCCTTTCGCGTATAAATGTATATACATATATATATATAAATAAATATATATACATATATATTAAATATACACTTAAACTTAATTAAAACAAGTAACATAATCATCAAGTAATGCACATAACAAGTAAAGCATGGCACTTTGTTACTTAACTTATATTACTTAATAATCTCTAATTATTCCTAAGTCAATTAAGCATTTAATCAAGTAGCACACAAGGTCTAAGACCAATACCTCTTTATTATACTCTACTGACCTAAACTTAACCAATTATTAGTAAGGCATACTTGTGCCCCACCTCCCAAGACTTACAAGTGAAGTGCAACCTAAGTGACCCACTAGTATGCTTACCTTGGCGACACTTGTGTGCCTTGGTAAAAATAATGCATCTACACTAAGTGAATTGACTTAAACTAACTTGCACTCTCTAATATGACTTAAAACTAACTCATGAACTCAATATGAGGTCAAGGCCTCACTGATGACACACTAAAATGCAATGCACCCTAAGTTGGTACTAGAATGTGACTCCATGTGTGACACTTGTGTTCTTTAGTGGAAATGAGGCATCTCCACTTAGGGTATTGACTCCAAACCAACTTCTAAAGGTTGACACAATCTTAAACTAATATTATGAAGTGGTGTGACTCAAAGGCCTTGCCTATATGGGTCCTTAAAAACTAGTGTACCAAAGTGACCATTCTGCCTTGGCAGTTTGGCACCTCTTGGGGGTTTTGGCAAAAACAAGTGTTTCCACTATGTGCCTTTGTGAAATTGTGACTCTAATGGGTACTTAAGACTTAAATCTAAGTTGTGCACTTGGAATGACACTAAGGCCTTGCTCAGGCCTCCTTGGGCCTCTAAACAAAGTTGGCACAGAGCACCCTGCCCTGCTGTGGGGACTGCCATGAACTTAACAACTTGAGACTCACTAAACTCACTCACTACACCAATCCAATGACTCAAATAGCTTCCTAATACTTCCCTAAGCTCATCTAAATCAAGGCTCCATGAGGGCCTCATCATTGACAAGGTGTTAACCACTCAAGGATACAGTTAATCCTAAAGTGCCCTGTTCTGGGGTGTACCCTGAAATTTGTGTGTGCATCTATGTAAATGATGGTTTTTGTGACTTTTATGGCTACTGGAGACTTGTATACATCAAGTCCCTACTCCAGGAGACTTGGGCCTATGAGGGCCTAAGCATGACACATCTATTTCTCATGGTTTCTAAGGTGCAAAAATCTGCCATGGTGTGTGTGTGTGTCTCCTTCCACCTTAACACCCTTCAAAACTCCTCAAACCAACAAACCAAGCCACAATCCTATTCTACAATATTCATACACCTACTGACTAGTCACACAAAGCAAGATATTACCAAATTTAACCATCTAAGAGCACAAAACCGAGGCATATATAGAGGTAAAACAGAGCAGAATTTCAGGGGCATATATATATGCATATATTCGACTATAACACATGGTAACTCTCCCAAATAACTATTATTCATCATTTTAAACTATCATATAAGATAAGAACTAACCATATCTCACAAGAATCATGGCATGCATTACTCAAAAATCACATACAAAGTTCAATTTCATGATATTGCATACGGTTTTCACTTAAAGCAACATGCATCACTAGAGTTTCTTATACATAGCTTTATCTCATCATATAACATCAAAATACTAACATGCAAGGGCTGAAATCACACCAAATTCTTACCAAAGCATCACACCCTTCGAATATGCAAGAAATCAAACTCAAAAACCATCAAAAACTCCAAAAACCAAACCATTCCCTCGGCTCTCTTTAAGTTCATTGCCGAGGGTGATGAACAAGTGCTTTTTGGCTAAAATGAGATGTAAAACCTCACCAAAAACACAACAAGATCATCATATAGGAACCTCCAAAATGGTGACTCTAAATCCACAAGGATCAAAGCCCCATTTCGGCTCCAAATCAACATGCATTACAAGTTTCTAACCTCAAGTGAAGATGCAAGCTTAGAGAGTGAAAGTCTTGGCCTCCAAAGCTTGAAATGAAGAAGAATGGAAGAAAATGGTGGAGAGAGGGGAGGGTTTAGAGATTCAGCCGAGAGAGAGGGTGAGGGAGAGAGAAGAGAGAGATGAGAGGAGTGGGTTTGCTTGTTGTTGGTGTAAATGAATATGTGAGGTGTGGAAGCATGTGATTATTTGTTTTCTAGTGTTTTGACTTGACCAACTAATGGTAGTGGAGTGTAGAATGACTTGCTTGTCCTCTCTTCAAGTATTGGTGTAAAATGCATGCAAGGGTAATGTGGTCTTTTGATAATTAATAAAAGTGTGATTAAAAGAACATTAAAAGAAAGAGTTTTGATAATTAAAGTACAAGTCGATAAATCATGAAATTAATATCACAAATAATATGGGATTTTAGAAGTTTAATAAAATAGTTTTCACAAATTTTGGACAAGAAATGAATTTTAAAAGAAATATTACAAGTAGAGCTCTAATAGTCACATTTCACATAAATATAAAACACGAATATAATACACGTGAAATCTCGAGAAGAATATATACAATGAAACGCTATTTTACAAGTTAAAGTTTATCGGCTACTCGCAATTTATCAAATATCACTAAATCGCATATATCTCTATTATTATTAAATCGGGTAGCGACAACGATCATATTTATTAATATAAAGTCAAAACCGTCGCAACTAGTAATATTATTTAATCGCGTAGCGAGAATTATCCATCAAAAGTCATATAAGCACATTATAACGACATACGAAAGTCATGTAACGATAACGAGTCAAATTCACATAGTTTGGCAATTAAAACACAAAATTTAATATATCACCAAAATGAAATACTGTAATATATATAAGTCAAATATTACAGGCGTTACACCAGACCTGTTTGAAGTTGAAAACAACTTGTAGCTTCATTTTCGGTTGTTTGAAATTGGAATCAACTTGTAGTTTCATTCTTGGCCTTGTAGTTCATTATTGACTACATTGAAGTTGGGAACAACTTGTAGCTTCATTCCAGACTCGTTTGAATTTTAAAACAACTTGTAGCTTCATTTTTGGTTGTTTGAAATTGGAATCAACTTGTAGTTTCATTCTTGGCTCGTTTGAGCCCGGAAACAACTTGTAGCTTCATTATTGACTAGATTGAAGTTGGAAACAACTTGTAGCTTCATTCCAGACACGTTTGAAGTTGAAAACAACTTGTAGCTTCATTTTCGTTTGTTTGAAATTGGAATTAATTTGTAGTTTCATTCTTGACTCGTTTGAGCCCGGAAACAAGTTGTAGCTTCATTATTGACTAGATTGAAGTTGTAAACAACTTGTAGCTTCATTCCAGACTCGTTTGAATTTTAAAACAATTTGTAGCTTCATTTTCTATTGTTTGAAATTGGAATCAACTTGTAGTTTCATTCTTGACTCGTTTGAGCCCGAAAACAACTTGTAGCTTCATTCCAGACTCGTTTGAAGTTGAAAACAACTTGTAACTTCATTTTCGGTTGTTTGAAATTGGAATCAACTTGTAGTTTCATTCTTGACTCGTTTGAGCCCGGAAACAACTTGTAGCTTCATTATTGACTAGATTGAAGTTGGAAACAACTTGTAGCTTCATTCCAGGCTCGTTTGAAGTTAAAAACAACTTGTAGCTTCATTTTCTGTTGTTTGAAATTGGAATCAACTTGTAGTTTCATTCTTGACTCGTTTAAGCCCAGAAACAATTTGTAGCTTCATTATTGACTAGATTGAAGTTGGAAACAACTTGTAGCTTCATTCCAGGCTCGTTTGAAGTTGAAAACAACTTGTAGCTTCATTTTCTGTTGTTTGAAATTGGAATCAACTTGTAGTTTCATTCTTGGCTCGTTTGAGCCCGGAAACAACTTCTAGCTTCATTATTGACTACATTTAAGTTGGAAACAACTTATAGCTTCATTCCAGACTCGTTTGAATTTTAAAACAACTTGTAGCTTCATTTTCGGTTGTTTGAAATTGGAATCAACTTGTAGTTTCATTCTTGACTCGTTTGAGCCCGAAAACAACTTGTAGCTTCATTATTGACTAGATTGAAGTTGTAAACAACTTGTAGCTACATTCCAGACTCGTTTGAAGTTGAAAACAACTTGTAGCTTCATTTTCGGTTGTTTAAAATTGGAATTAATTTGAAGTTTCATTCTTGACTCGTTTGAGCCCGAAAACAACTTGTAGCTTCATTATTGACTAGATTGAAGTTGTGTTTTTTGTAGCTTCATTCCAGACTCGTTTGAAGTTGAAAACAACATGTAGCTTTATTTTCAGTTGTTTGAAATTGGAATCAACTTGTAGTTTCATTCTTGGCTCGTTTGAGCCCGGAAACAACTTAGATTGAAGTTGGAAACAACTTGTAGCTTCATTCCAGACCCGTTTGGAGTTGAAAACAACTTGTAGCTTCATTCTCAGTTGTTTGAAATTGGAATCAACCTGTAGTTTCATTCTTGGCTCGTTTGAGCCCAGAAACAACTTGTAGCTTCATTATTGACTACATTGAAGTTGGAAACAACTTGTAGCTTCATTCCAGACCCGTTTGAAGTTGAAAACAACTTGTAGCTTCATTTTCGGTTGTTTGAAATTTGAATCAACTTGTAGTTTCATTCTTGGCCTTGTAGCTTCATTATTGACTAGATTGAAGTTGGAAACAACTTATAACTTCATTGCAGACTCGTTTGAATTTTAAAACACCTTGTAGCTTCATTTTCGGTTGTTTGAAATTGGAATCAACTTGTAGTTTCATTCTTGACTCGTTTGAGCCCGAAAACAACTTGTAGCTTCATTATTGACTAGATTGAAGTTGTAAACAACTTGGAGCTTCATTCCAGAGTCGTTTGAAGTTGAAAACAACTTGTAGCTTCATTTTCGGTTGTTTGAAATTGGAATTAATTTGTAGTTTCATTCTTGGCTCGTTTGAGCCCGGAAACAACTTGTAGCTTCATTATTGACTAGATTGAAGTTGTAAACAACTTGTAGCTTCATTCCAGACACGTTTGAAGTTGAAAACAACTTGTAGCTTCATTTTCGGTTGTTTGAAATTGGAATTAATTTGTAGTTTCATTCTTGACTCGTTTGAGCCCGGAAACAACTTGTAGCTTCATTATTGACTAGATTGAAGTTGTGTTTCTTGTAGCTTCATTCCAGACTCGTTTGAAGTTGAAAACAACATGTAGCTTCATTTTCGGTTGTTTGAAATTGGAATCAACTTGTAGTTTCATTCTTGACTCGTTTGAGCCCGGAAACAACTTGTAGCTTCATTATTGACTAGATTGAAGTTGGAAACAACTTGTAGCTTCATTCCAGACCCGTTTGAAGTTGAAAGCAACTTGTAGCTTCATTTTCGGTTGTTTGAAATTGGAATCAACTTGTAGTTTCATTCTTGGCTTTGTAGCTTCATTATTGACTACATTGAAGTTGGAAACAACTTGTAGCTTCATTCCAGACCCGTTTGAAGTTGAAAACAACTTGTAGCTTCATTTTCGGCTGTTTGAAATTGGAATCAACTTGTAGTTTCATTCTTGGCTCGTTTGAGCCCGGAAACAACTTGTAGCTTCATTATTGACTACATAGAAGTTGGAAACAACTTGTAGCTTCATTCCAGACCAGTTTGAAGTTGAAAACAACTTGTAGCTTCATTTTCGGTTGTTTGAAATTGGTATCAACTTGTAGTTTCATTCTTGGACTTGTAGCTTCATTATTGACTACATTGAAGTTGGAAACAACTTGTAGCTTCATTCCACACTCGTCTGAATTTTAAAACAACTTGTAGCTTCATTTTTGGTTGTTTGAAATTGGAATCAACTTGTAGTTTCATTCTTGACTCGTTTGAGCCCGAAAACAACTTGTAGCTTCATTATTGACTAGATTGAAGTTGTAAACAACTTGGAGCTTCATTCCAGACTCGTTTGAAGTTGAAAACAACTTGTAGCTTCATTTTCGGTTGTTTGAAATTGGAATTAATTTTTAGTTTCATTCTTGGCTCGTTTGAGCCCGGAAACAACTTGTAGCTTCATTATTGGCTAGATTGAAGTTGGAAACAACTTGTAGCTTCATTCCAGACTCGTATGAAGTTGAAAACAACATGTAGCTTCATTTTCGGTTGTTTGAAATTGGAATCAACTTGTAGTTTCATTCTTGGCTCGTTTGAGCCCGGAAACAACTTAGATTGAAGTTGGAAACAACTTGTAGCTTCATTCCAGACCCGTTTGAAGTTGAAAACAACTTGTAGCTTCATTTTCGGTTGTTTTAAATTGGAATCAACTTGTAGTTTCATTCTTGGCTCGTTTGAGCCCAGAAACAACTTGTAGCTTCATTATTGACTACATTGAAGTTGGAAACAACTTGTAGCTTCATTCCAGACCCGTTTGAAGTTGAAAACAACTTGTAGCTTCATTTTCGGTTGTTTGAAATTGGAATCAACTTGTAGTTTCATTCTTGGCCTTGTAGCTTCATTATTGACTACATTGAAGTTGGGAACAACTTGTAGCTTCATTCCAGACTCGTTTGAATTTTAAAACAACTTGTAGCTTCATTTTTGGTTGTTTGAAATTGGAATCAACTTGTAGTTTCATTCTTGGCTCGTTTGAGCCCGGAAACAACTTGTAGTTTCATTATTGACTAGATTGAAGTTGGAAACAACTTGTAGCTTCATTCCAGACACGTTTGAAGTTGAAAACAACTTGTAGCTTCATTTTCGTTTGTTTGAAATTGGAATTAATTTGTAGTTTCATTCTTGACTCGTTTGAGCCCGGAAACAAGTTGTAGCTTCATTATTGACTAGATTGAAGTTGTAAACAACTTGTAGCTTCATTCCAGACTCGTTTGAATTTTAAAACAATTTGTAGCTTCATTTTCTATTGTTTAAAATTGGAATCAACTTGTAGTTTCATTCTTGACTCGTTTGAGCCCGAAAACAACTTGTAGCTTCATTCCAGACTCGTTTGAAGTTGAAAACAACTTGTAACTTCATTTTCGGTTGTTTGAAATTGGAATCAACTTGTAGTTTCATTCTTGACTCGTTTGAGCCCGGAAACAACTTGTAGCTTCATTATTGGCTAGATTGAAGTTGGAAACAACTTGTAGCTTCATTCCAGACTCGTATGAAGTTGAAAACAACATGTAGCTTCATTTTCGGTTGTTTGAAATTGGAATCAACTTGTAGTTTCATTCTTGGCTCGTTTGAGCCCGGAAACAACTTAGATTGAAGTTGGAAACAACTTGTAGCTTCATTCCAGACCCGTTTGAAGTTGAAAACAACTTGTAGCTTCATTTTCGGTTGTTTTAAATTGGAATCAACTTGTAGTTTCATTCTTGGCTCGTTTGAGCCCAGAAACAACTTGTAGCTTCATTATTGACTACATTGAAGTTGGAAACAACTTGTAGCTTCATTCCAGACCCGTTTGAAGTTGAATACAACTTGTAGCTTCATTTTCGGTTGTTTGAAATTGGAATCAACTTGTAGTTTCATTCTTGGCCTTGTAGCTTCATTATTGACTACATTGAAGTTGGGAACAACTTGTAGCTTCATTCCAGACTCGTTTGAATTTTAAAACAACTTGTAGCTTCATTTTTGGTTGTTTGAAATTGGAATCAACTTGTAGTTTCATTCTTGGCTCGTTTGAGCCCGGAAACAACTTGTAGCTTCATTATTGACTAGATTGAAGTTGGAAACAACTTGTAGCTTCATTCCAGACACGTTTGAAGTTGAAAACAACTTGTAGCTTCATTTTCGTTTGTTTGAAATTGGAATTAATTTGTAGTTTCATTCTTGACTCGTTTGAGCCCGGAAACAAGTTGTAGCTTCATTATTGACTAGATTGAAGTTGTAAACAACTTGTAGCTTCATTCCAGACTCGTTTGAATTTTAAAACAATTTGTAGCTTCATTTTCTATTGTTTAAAATTGGAATCAACTTGTAGTTTCATTCTTGACTCGTTTGAGCCCGAAAACAACTTGTAGCTTCATTCCAGACTCGTTTGAAGTTGAAAACAACTTGTAACTTCATTTTCAGTTGTTTGAAATTGGAATCAACTTGTAGTTTCATTCCTGACTCGTTTGAGCCCGGAAACAACTTGTAGCTTCATTATTGACTAGATTGAAGTTGGAAACAACTTGGAGCTTCATTCCAGGCTCGTTTGAAGTTAAAAACAACTTGTAGCTTCATTTTCTGTTGTTTGAAATTGGAATCAACTTGTAGTTTCATTCTTGACTCGTTTAAGCCCGGAAACAACTTGTAGCTTCATTATTGACTAGATTAAAGTTGTGTTTCTTGTAGCTTCATTCCAGACTCGTTTGAAGTTGAAAACAACATGTAGCTTCATTTTCGGTTGTTTGAAATTGGAATCAACCTGTAGTTTCATTCTTGGCTCGTTTGAGCCCGGAAACAACTTGTAGCTTCATTATTGACTACATTGAAGTTGGAAACAACTTGTAGCTTCATTCCAGACCCGTTTGAAGTTGAAAATAACTTGTAGCTTCATTTTCGGTTGTTTGAAATTTGAATCAACTTGTAGTTTCATTCTTGGCCTTGTAGCTTCATTATTGACTAGATTGAAGTTGGAAACAACTTATAACTTCATTGCAGACTCGTTTGAATTTTAAAACAACTTGTAGCTTCATTTTCGGTTGTTTGAAATTGGAATCAACTTGTAGTTTCATTCTTGACTCGTTTGTGCCCGAAAACAACTTGTAGCTTCATTATTGACTAGATTGAAGTTGTAAACAACTTGGAGCTTCATTCCAGACTCGTTTGAAGTTGAAAACAACTTGTAGCTTCATTTTCGGTTGTTTGAAATTGGAATTAATTTTTAGTTTCATTCTTGGCTCGTTTGAGCCCGGAAACAACTTGTAGCTTCATTATTGGCTAGATTGAAGTTGGAAACAACTTGTAGCTTCATTCCAGACTCGTATGAAGTTGAAAACAACATGTAGCTTCATTTTCGGTTGTTTGAAATTGGAATCAACTTGTAGTTTCATTCTTGGCTCGTTTGAGCCCGGAAACAACTTAGATTGAAGTTGGAAACAACTTGTAGCTTCATTCCAGACCCGTTTGAAGTTGAAAACAACTTGTAGCTTCATTTTCGGTTGTTTTAAATTGGAATCAACTTGTAGTTTCATTCTTGGCTCGTTTGAGCCCAGAAACAACTTGTAGCTTCATTATTGACTACATTGAAGTTGGAAACAACTTGTAGCTTCATTCCAGACCCGTTTGAAGTTGAAAACAACTTGTAGCTTCATTTTCGGTTGTTTGAAATTGGAATCAACTTGTAGTTTCATTCTTGGCCTTGTAGCTTCATTATTGACTACATTGAAGTTGGCAACAACTTGTAGCTTCATTCCAGACTCGTTTGAATTTTAAAACAACTTGTAGCTTCATTTTTGGTTGTTTGAAATTGGAATCAACTTGTAGTTTCATTGTTGGCTCGTTTGAGCCCGGAAACAACTTGTAGCTTCATTATTGACTAGATTGAAGTTGGAAACAACTTGTAGCTTCATTCCAGACACGTTTGAAGTTGAAAACAACTTGTAGCTTCATTTTCCTTTGTTTGAAATTGGAATCAACTTGTAGGTTCATTCTTGACTCGTTTGAGCCCGAAAACAACTTGTAGCTTCATTATTGACTAGATTGAAGTTCTAAACAACTTGTAGCTTCATTCCAGACTCGTTTGAAGTTGAAAACAACTTGTAGCTTCATTTTCGGTTGTTTAAAATTGGAATTAATTTGTAGTTTCATTCTTGACTCGTTTGAGCCCGGAAACAACTTGTAGCTTCATTATTGACTAGATTGAAGTTGTGTTTCTTGTAGCTTCATTCCAGACTCGTTTGAAGTTGAAAACAACATGTAGCTTCATTTTCGGTTCTTTGAAATTGGAATCAACTTGTAGTTTCATTCTTGGCTCGTTTGAACCCGGAAACAACTTACATTGAAGTTGGAAACAACTTGTAGCTTCATTCCAGACCCGTTTGAAGTTGAAAACAACTTGTAGCTTCATTCTCGGTTGTTTGAAATTGGAATCAACCTGTAGTTTCATTCTTGGCTCGTTTGAGCCCGGAAACAACTTGTAGCTTCATTATTGACTACATTGAAGTTGGAAACAACTTGTAGCTTCATTTAAGACCCGTTTGAAGTTGAAAACAACTTGTAGCTTAATTTTCGGTTGTTTGAAATTTGAATCAACTTGTAGTTTCATTCTTGGCCTTGTAGCTTCATTATTGACTAGATTGAAGTTGGAAACAACTTATAACTTCATTGCAGACTCGTTTGAATTTTAAAACAACTTGTAGCTTCATTTTCGGTTGTTTGAAATTGGAATCAACTTGTAGTTTCATTCTTGACTCGTTTGAGCACGAAAACAACTTGTAGCTTCATTATTGACTAGATTGAAGTTGTAAACAACTTGGAGCTTCATTCCAGACTCGTTTGAAGTTGAAAACAACTTGTAGATTCATTTTCGGTTGTTTGAAATTGGAATTAATTTTTAGTTTCATTCTTGGCTCGTTTGAGCCCAGAAACAACTTGTAGCTTCATTATTGGCTAGATTGAAGTTGGAAACAACTTGTAGCTTCATTCCAGACTCGTTTGAAGTTGAAAACAACATGTAGCTTCATTTTCAGTTGTTTGAAATTGGAATCAACTTGTAGTTTCATTCTTGGCTCGTTTGAGCCCGGAAACAACTTAGATTGAAGTTGGAAACAACTTGTAGCTTCATTCCAGACCCGTTTGAAGTTGAAAACAACTTGTAGCTTCATTTTCGGTTGTTTTAAATTGGAATCAACTTGTAGTTTCATTCTTGGCTCGTTTGAGCCCAGAAACAACTTGTAGCTTCATTATTGACTACATTGAAGTTGGAAACAACTTGTAGCTTCATTCCAGACCCGTTTGAAGTTGAAAACAACTTGTAGCTTCATTTTCGGTTGTTTGAAATTGGAATCAACTTGTAGTTTCATTCTTGGCCTTGTAGCTTCATTATTGACTACATTGAAGTTGGGAACAACTTGTAGCTTCATTCCAGACTCGTTTGAATTTTAAAACAACTTGTAGCTTCATTTTTGGTTGTTTGAAATTGGAATCAACTTGTAGTTTCATTCTTGGCTCGTTTGAGCCCGGAAACAACTTGTAGCTTCATTATTGACTAGATTGAAGTTGGAAACAACTTGTAGCTTCATTCCAGACACGTTTGAAGTTGAAAACAACTTGTAGCTTCATTTTCGTTTGTTTGAAATTGGAATTAATTTGTAGTTTCATTCTTGACTCGTTTGAGCCCGGAAACAAGTTGTAGCTTCATTATTGACTAGATTGAAGTTGTAAACAACTTGTAGCTTCATTCCAGACTCGTTTGAATTTTAAAACAATTTGTAGCTTCATTTTCTATTGTTTGAAATTGGAATCAACTTGTAGTTTCATTCTTAACTCGTTTGAGCCCGAAAACAACTTGTAGCTTCATTCCAGACTCGTTTGAAGTTGAAAACAACTTGTAACTTCATTTTCGGTTGTTTGAAATTGGAATCAACTTGTAGTTTCATTCTTGACTCGTTTGAGCCCGGAAACAACTTGTAGCTTCATTATTGACTAGATTGAAGTTGGAAACAACTTGTAGCTTCATTCCAGGCTCGTTTGAAGTTGAAAACAACTTGTAGCTTCATTTTCTGTTGTTTGAAATTGGAATCAACTTGTAGTTTCATTCTTGACTCGTTTCAGCCCGGAAACAACTTGTAGCTTCATTATTGACTAGATTGAAGTTGGAAACAACTTGTAGCTTCATTCCAGGCTCGTTTGAAGTTGAAAACAACTTGTAGCTTCATTTTCTGTTGTTTGAAATTGGAATCAACTTGTAGTTTCATTCTTGGCTCGTTTGAGCCCGGAAACAACTTGTAGTTTCATTATTGACTACATTTAAGTTGGAAACAACTTATAGCTTCATTCCAGACTCGTTTGAATTTTAAAACAACTTGTAGCTTCATTTTCGGTTGTTTGAAATTGGAATCAACTTGTAGTTTCATTCTTGACTCGTTTGAGCCCGAAAACAACTTGTAGCTTCATTATTGACTAGATTGAAGTTGTAAACAACTTGTAGCTTCATTCCAGACTCGTTTGAAGTTGAAAACAACTTGTAGCTTCATTTTCGGTTGTTTAAAATTGGAATGAATTTGTTGTTTCATTCTTGACTCGTTTGAGCCCGGAAACAACTTGTAGCTTCATTATTGACTAGATTGAAGTTGTGTTTCTTGTAGCTTCATTCCAGACTCGTTTGAAGTTGAAAACAACATGTAGCTTCATTTTCGGTTGTTGGAAATTGGAATCAACTTGTAGTTTCATTCTTGGCTCATTTGAGCCCGGAAACAACTTAGATTGAAGTTGGAAACAACTTGTAGCTTCATTCCAGACCCGTTTGAAGTTGAAAACAACTTGTAGCTTCATTCTCGGTTGTTTGAAATTGGAATCAACCTGTAGTTTCATTCTTGGCTCGTTTGAGCCCGGAAACAACTTGTAGCTTCATTATTGACTACATTGAAGTTGGAAACAACTTGTAGCTTCATTCCAGACCCGTTTGAAGTTGAAAACAACTTGTAGCTTCATTTTCGGTTGTTTGAAATTGGAATCAACTTGTAGTTTCATTCTTGGCCTTGTAGCTTCATTATTGACTACATTGAAGTTGGGAACAACTTGTAGCTTCATTCCAGACTCGTTTGAATTTTAAAACAACTTGTAGCTTCATTTTTGGTTGTTTGAAATTGGAATCAACTTGTAGTTTCATTCTTGGCTCGTTTGAGCCCGGAAACAACTTGTAGCTTCATTATTGACTAGATTGAAGTTGGAAACAACTTGTAGCTTCATTCCAGACACGTTTGAAGTTGAAAACAACTTGTAGCTTCATTTTCGTTTGTTTGAAATTGGAATTAATTTGTAGTTTCATTCTTGACTCGTTTGAGCCCGGAAACAAGTTGTAGCTTCATTATTGACTAGATTGAAGTTGTAAACAACTTGTAGCTTCATTCCAGACTCGTTTGAATTTTAAAACAATTTGTAGCTTCATTTTCTATTGTTTGAAATTGGAATCAACTTGTAGTTTCATTCTTAACTCGTTTGAGCCCGAAAACAACTTGTAGCTTCATTCCAGACTCGGTTGAAGTTGAAAACAACTTGTAACTTCATTTTCGGTTGTTTGAAATTGGAATCAACTTGTAGTTTCATTCTTGACTCGTTTGAGCCCGGAAACAACTTGTAGCTTCATTATTGACTAGATTGAAGTTGGAAACAACTTGTAGCTTCATTCCAGGCTCGTTTGAAGTTGAAAACAACTTGTAGCTTCATTTTCTGTTGTTTGAAATTGGAATCAACTTGTAGTTTCATTCTTGACTCGTTTCAGCCCGGAAACAACTTGTAGCTTCATTATTGACTAGATTGAAGTTGGAAACAACTTGTAGCTTCATTCCAGGCTCGTTTGAAGTTGAAAACAACTTGTAGCTTCATTTTCTGTTGTTTGAAATTGGAATCAACTTGTAGTTTCATTCTTGGCTCGTTTGAGCCCGGAAACAACTTGTAGCTTCATTATTGACTACATTTAAGTTGGAAACAACTTATAGCTTCATTCCAGACTCGTTTGAATTTTAAAACAACTTGTAGCTTCATTTTCGGTTGTTTGAAATTGGAATCAACTTGTAGTTTCATTCTTGACTCGTTTGAGCCCGAAAACAACTTGTAGCTTCATTATTGACTAGATTGAAGTTGTAAACAACTTGTAGCTTCATTCCAGACTCGTTTGAAGTTGAAAACAACTTGTAGCTTCATTTTCGGTTGTTTAAAATTGGAATGAATTTGTTGTTTCATTCTTGACTCGTTTGAGCCCGGAAACAACTTGTAGCTTCATTATTGACTAGATTGAAGTTGTGTTTTCTTGTAGCTTCATTCCAGACTCGTTTGAAGTTGAAAACAACATGTAGCTTCATTTTCGGTTGTTGGAAATTGGAATCAACTTGTAGTTTCATTCTGGCTCGTTTGAGCCCGGAAACAACTTAGATTGAAGTTGGAAACAACTTGTAGCTTCATTCCAGACCCGTTTGAAGTTGAAAACAACTTGTAGCTTCATTCTCGGTTGTTTGAAATTGGAATCAACCTGTAGTTTCATTCTTGGCTCGTTTGAGCCCGGAAACAACTTGTAGCTTCATTATTGACTACATTGAAGTTGGAAACAACTTGTAGCTTCATTCCAGACCCGTTGAAGTTGAAAACAACTTGTAGCTTCATTTTCGGTTGTTTGAAATTGGAATCAACTTGTAGTTTCATTCTTGGCCTTGTAGCTTCATTATTGACTACATTGAAGTTGGGAACAACTTGTAGCTTCATTCCAGACCCGTTTGAAGTTGAAAACAACTTGTAGCTTCATTTTCGGTTGTTTGAAATTGGAATCAACTTGTAGTTTCATTCTTGGCCTTGTAGCTTCATTATTGACTACATTGAAGTTGGGAACAACTTGTAGCTTCATTCCAGACTCGTTTGAATTTTAAAACAACTTGTAGCTTCATTTTTGGTTGTTTGAAATTGGAATCAACTTGTAGTTTCATTCTTGGCTCGTTTGAGCCCGGAAACAACTTGTAGCTTCATTATTGACTAGATTGAAGTTGGAAACAACTTGTAGCTTCATTCCAGACACGTTTGAAGTTGAAAACAACTTGTAGCTTCATTTTCGTTTGTTTGAAATTGGAATTAATTTGTAGTTTCATTCTTGACTCGTTTGAGCCCGGAAACAAGTTGTAGCTTCATTATTGACTAGATTGAAGTTGTAAACAACTTGTAGCTTCATTCCAGACTCGTTTGAATTTTAAAACAATTTGTAGCTTCATTTTCTATTGTTTGAAATTGGAATCAACTTGTAGTTTCATTCTTAACTCGTTTGAGCCCGAAAACAACTTGTAGCTTCATTCCAGACTCGTTTGAAGTTGAAAACAACTTGTAACTTCATTTTCGGTTGTTTGAAATTGGAATCAACTTGTAGTTTCATTCTTGACTCGTTTGAGCCCGGAAACAACTTGTAGCTTCATTATTGACTAGATTGAAGTTGGAAACAACTTGTAGCTTCATTCCAGGCTCGTTTGAAGTTGAAAACAACTTGTAGCTTCATTTTCTGTTGTTTGAAATTGGAATCAACATGTAGTTTCATTCTTGACTCGTTTCAGCCCGGAAACAACTTGTAGCTTCATTATTGACTAGATTGAAGTTGGAAACAACTTGTAGCTTCATTCCAGGCTCGTTTGAAGTTGAAAACAACTTGTAGCTTCATTTTCGGTTGTTTGAAATTGGAATCAACTTGTAGTTTCATTCTTGGCTCGTTTGAGCCCGGAAACAACTTGTAGCTTCATTATTGACTACATTGAAGTTGGAAACAACTTGTAGCTTCATTCCAGGCTCGTTTGAAGTTGAAAACAACTTGTAGCTTCATTTTCTGTTGTTTGAAATTGGAATCAACTTGTAGTTTCATTCTTGACTCGTTTCAGCCCGGAAACAACTTGTAGCTTCATTATTGACTAGATTGAAGTTGGAAACAACTTGTAGCTTCATTCCAGGCTCGTTTGAAGTTGAAAACAACTTGTAGCTTCATTTTCTGTTGTTTGAAATTGGAATCAACTTGTAGTTTCATTCTTGGCTCGTTTGAGCCCGGAAACAACTTGTAGCTTCATTATTGACTACATTTAAGTTGGAAACAACTTATAGCTTCATTCCAGACTCGTTTGAATTTTAAAACAACTTGTAGCTTCATTTTCGGTTGTTTGAAATTGGAATCAACTTGTAGTTTCATTCTTGACTCGTTTGAGCCCGAAAACAACTTGTAGCTTCATTATTGACTAGATTGAAGTTGTAAACAACTTGTAGCTTCATTCCAGACTCGTTTGAAGTTGAAAACAACTTGTAGCTTCATTTTCGGTTGTTTAAAATTGGAATGAATTTGTAGTTTCATTCTTGACTCGTTTGAGCCCGGAAACAACTTGTAGCTTCATTATTGACTAGATTGAAGTTGTGTTTCTTGTAGCTTCATTCCAGACTCGTTTGAAGTTGAAAACAACATGTAGCTTCATTTTCGGTTGTTGGAAATTGGAATCAACTTGTAGTTTCATTCTTGGCTCGTTTGAGCCCGGAAACAACTTAGATTGAAGTTGGAAACAACTTGTAGCTTCATTCCAGACCCGTTTGAAGTTGAAAACAACTTGTAGCTTCATTCTCGGTTGTTTGAAATTGGAATCAACCTGTAGTTTCATTCTTGGCTCGTTTGAGCCCGGAAACAACTTGTAGCTTCATTATTGACTACATTGAAGTTGGAAACAACTTGTAGCTTCATTCCAGACCCGTTTGAAGTTGAAAACAACTTGTAGCTTCATTTTCGGTTGTTTGAAATTGGAATCAACTTGTAGTTTCATTCTTGGCCTTGTAGCTTCATTATTGACTACATTGAAGTTGGGAACAACTTGTAGCTTCATTCCAGACTCGTTTGAATTTTAAAACAACTTGTAGCTTCATTTTTGGTTGTTTGAAATTGGAATCAACTTGTAGTTTCATTCTTGGCTCGTTTGAGCCCGGAAACAACTTGTAGCTTCATTATTGACTAGATTGAAGTTGGAAACAACTTGTAGCTTCATTCCAGACACGTTTGAAGTTGAAAACAACTTGTAGCTTCATTTTCGTTTGTTTGAAATTGGAATTAATTTGTAGTTTCATTCTTGACTCGTTTGAGCCCGGAAACAAGTTGTAGCTTCATTATTGACTAGATTGAAGTTGTAAACAACTTGTAGCTTCATTCCAGACTCGTTTGAATTTTAAAACAATTTGTAGCTTCATTTTCTATTGTTTGAAATTGGAATCAACTTGTAGTTTCATTCTTAACTCGTTTGAGCCCGAAAACAACTTGTAGCTTCATTCCAGACTCGTTTGAAGTTGAAAACAACTTGTAACTTCATTTTCGGTTGTTTGAAATTGGAATCAACTTGTAGTTTCATTCTTGACTCGTTTGAGCCCGGAAACAACTTGTAGCTTCATTATTGACTAGATTGAAGTTGGAAACAACTTGTAGCTTCATTCCAGGCTCGTTTGAAGTTGAAAACAACTTGTAGCTTCATTTTCTGTTGTTTGAAATTGGAATCAACTTGTAGTTTCATTCTTGACTCGTTTCAGCCCGGAAACAACTTGTAGCTTCATTATTGACTAGATTGAAGTTGGAAACCACTTGTAGCTTCATTCCAGGCTCGTTTGAAGTTGAAAACAACTTGTAGCTTCATTTTCTGTTGTTTGAAATTGGAATCAACTTGTAGTTTCATTCTTGGCTCGTTTGAGCCCGGAAACAACTTGTAGCTTCATTATTGACTACATTTAAGTTGGAAACAACTTATAGCTTCATTCCAGACTCGTTTGAATTTTAAAACAACTTGTAGCTTCATTTTCGGTTGTTTGAAATTGGAATCAACTTGTAGTTTCATTCTTGACTCGTTTGAGCCCGAAAACAACTTGTAGCTTCATTATTGACTAGATTGAAGTTGTAAACAACTTGTAGCTTCATTCCAGACTCGTTTGAAGTTGAAAACAACTTGTAGCTTCATTTTCGGTTGTTTAAAATTGGAATGAATTTGTAGTTTCATTCTTGACTCGTTTGAGCCCGGAAACAACTTGTAGCTTCATTATTGACTAGATTGAAGTTGTGTTTCTTGTAGCTTCATTCCAGACTCGTTTGAAGTTGAAAACAACATGTAGCTTCATTTTCGGTTGTTGGAAATTGGAATCAACTTGTAGTTTCATTCTTGGCTCGTTTGAGCCCGGAAACAACTTAGATTGAAGTTGGAAACAACTTGTAGCTTCATTCCAGACCCGTTTGAAGTTGAAAACAACTTGTAGCTTCATTCTCGGTTGTTTGAAATTGGAATCAACCTGTAGTTTCATTCTTGGCTCGTTTGAGCCCGGAAACAACTTGTAGCTTCATTATTGACTACATTGAAGTTGGAAACAACTTGTAGCTTCATTCCAGACCCGTTTGAAGTTGAAAACAACTTGTAGCTTCATTTTCGATTGTTTGAAATTTGAATCAACTTGTAGTTTCATTCTTGGCCTTGTAGCTTCATTATTGACTAGATTGAAGTTGGAAACAACTTATAACTTCATTGCAGACTCGTTTGAATTTTAAAACAACTTGTAGCTTCATTTTCGGTTGTTTGAAATTGGAATCAACTTGTAGTTTCATTCTTGACTCGTTTGAGCACGAAAACAACTTGTAGCTTCATTATTGACTAGATTGAAGTTGTAAACAACTTGGAGCTTCATTCCAGACTCGTTTGAAGTTGAAAACAACTTGTAGCTTCATTTTCGGTTGTTTGAAATTGGAATTAATTTGTAGTTTCATTCTTGGCCGTTTGAGCTCGGAAACAACTTGTAGCTTCATTATTGACTAGATTGAAGTTGTGTTTCTTGTAGCTTCATTCCAGACTTGTTTGAAGTTGAAAACAACATGTAGCTTCATTTTCGGTTGTTTGAAATTGGAATCAACTTGTAGTTTCATTCTTGGCTCGTTTGAGCCCGGAAACAACTTAGATTGAAGCTGGAAACAACTTGTAGCTTCATTCCGGACCCGTTTGAAGTTGAAAACAACTTGTAGCTTCATTTTCGGTTGTTTGAAATTGGAATCAACTTGTAGTTTCATTCTTGGCTCGTTTGAGCCCGGAAACAACTTGTAGCTTCATTATTGACTACATTGAAGTTGGAAACAACTTGTAGCTTCATTCTAGACCCGTTTGAAGTTGAAAACAACTTGTAGCTTCATTTTCGGTTGTTTGAAATTGGAATCAACTTGTAGTTTCTTTCTTGGCCTTGTAGCTTCATTATTGACTAGATTGAAGTTGGAAACAGCTTATAACTTCATTCCAGACACGTTTCAATTTTAAAACAACTTGTAGCTTCATTTTCGGTTGTTTGAAATTGGAATTAACTTGTAGTTTCATTCTTGGCTCGTTTGAGCCCGGAAACAACTTGTAGCTTCATTATTGACTACATTGAAGTTGGAAACAACTTGTAGCTTCATTCTAGACCCGTTTGAAGTTGAAAACAACTTGTAGCTTCATTTTCGGTTGTTTGAAATTGGAATCAACTTGTAGTTTCTTTCTTGGCCTTGTAGCTTCATTATTGACTAGATTGAAGTTGGAAACAACTTATAACTTCATTGCAGACTCGTTTGAATTTTAAAACAACTTGTAGCTTCATTTTCGGTTGTTTGAAATTGGAATCAACTTGTAGTTTCATTCTTGACTCGTTTGAGCACGAAAACAACTTGTAGCTTCATTATTGACTAGATTGAAGTTGTAAACAACTTGGAGCTTCATTCCAGACTCGTTTGAAGTTGAAAACAACTTGTAGCTTCATTTTCGGTTGTTTGAAATTGGAATTAATTTGTAGTTTCATTCTTGGCCGTTTGAGCTCAGAAACAACTTGTAGCTTCATTATTGACTAGATTGAAGTTGTGTTTCTTGTAGCTTCATTCCAGACTTGTTTGAAGTTGAAAACAACATGTAGCTTCATTTTCGGTTGTTTGAAATTGGAATCAACTTGTAGTTTCATTCTTGGCTCGTTTGAGCCCGGAAACAACTTAGATTGAAGCTGGAAACAACTTGTAGCTTCATTCCGGACCCGTTTGAAGTTGAAAACAACTTGTAGCTTCATTTTCGGTTGTTTGAAATTGGAATCAACTTGTAGTTTCATTCTTGGCTCGTTTGAGCCCGGAAACAACTTGTAGCTTCATTATTGACTACATTGAAGTTGGAAACAACTTGTAGCTTCATTCTAGACCCGTTTGAAGTTGAAAACAACTTGTAGCTTCATTTTCGGTTGTTTGAAATTGGAATCAACTTGTAGTTTCTTTCTTGGCCTTGTAGCTTCATTATTGACTAGATTGAAGTTGGAAACAGCTTATAACTTCATTCCAGACACGTTTCAATTTTAAAACAACTTGTAGCTTCATTTTCGGTTGTTTGAAATTGGAATCAACTTGTAGTTTCATTCTTGACCGTTTGAGCCCGAAAACAACTTGTAGTTTCATTATTGACTAGATTGAAGTTGTAAACAACTTGGAGCTTTATTCCAGACTCGTTTGAAGTTGAAAACAACTTGTAGCTTCATTTTCGGTTGTTTGAAATTGGAATTAATTCGTAGTTTCATTCTTGACTCGTTTGAGCCCGGAAACAACTTGTAGCTTCATTATTGACTAGATTGAAGTTGTAAACAACTTGGAGCTTTATTCCAGACTCGTTTGAAGTTGAAAACAACTTGTAGCTTCATTTTCGGTTGTTTGAAATTGGAATCAACTTGTAGTTTCATTCTTGGCTCGTTTGAGCCCGGAAACAACTTGTAGCTTCATTATTGACTACATTGAAGTTGGAAACAACTTGTAGCTTCATTCTAGACCCGTTTGAAGTTGAAAACAACTTGTAGCTTCATTTTCGGTTGTTTGAAATTGGAATCAACTTGGAGTTTCATTCTTGGCCTTGTAGCTTCATTATTGACTACATTGAAGTTGGAAACAACTTGTAGCTTCATTATTGACTAGATTGAAGTTGTAAACAACTTGTAGCTTCATTCCAGACACGTTTGAAGTTGAAAACAACTTGTAGCTTCATTTTCGGTTGTTTGAAATTGGAATTAATTCGTAGTTTCATTCTTGACTCGTTTGAGCCCGGAAACAACTTGTAGCTTCATTATTGACTAGATTGAAGTTGTAAACAACTTGGAGCTTTATTCCAGACTCGTTTGAAGTTGAAAACAACTTGTAGCTTCATTTTCGGTTGTTTGAAATTGGAATCAACTTGTAGTTTCATTCTTGGCTCGTTTGAGCCCGGAAACAACTTGTAGCTTCATTATTGACTACATTGAAGTTGGAAACAACTTGTAGCTTCATTCTAGACCCGTTTGAAGTTGAAAACAACTTGTAGCTTCATTTTCGGTTGTTTGAAATTGGAATCAACTTGGAGTTTCATTCTTGGCCTTGTAGCTTCATTATTGACTACATTGAAGTTGGAAACAACTTGTAGCTTCATTCCAGACCCGTTTGAAGTTGAAAAAACTTGTAGCTTCATTTTCGGCTGTTTGAAATTGGAATCAACTTGTAGTTTCATTCTTGGCTCGTTTGAGCCCGGAAACAACTTGTAGCTTCATTATTGACTACATTGAAGTTGGAAACAACTTGTAGTTTCATTCCAGACCAGTTTGAAGTTGAAAACAACTTGTAGCTTCATTTTCGGTTGTTTGAAATTGGAATCAACTTGTAGTTTCATTCTTGGCCTTGTAGCTTCATTATTGACTACATTGAAGTTGGAAACAACTTGTAGCTTCATTCCAGACTCGTTTGAATTTTAAAACAACTTGTAGCTTCATTTTTGGTTGTTTGAAATTGCAATCAACTTGTAGTTTCATTCTTGGCTCGTTTGAGCCCGGAAACAACTTGTGGCTTCATTATTGAGTAGATTGAAGTTGGAAACGACTTGTAGCTTCATTCCAGACACGTTTGAATTTTAAAACAACTTGTAGCTTCATTTTCGGTTGTTTGAAATTGGAATCAACTTGTAGTTTCATTCTTGACTCGTTTGAGCCCGAAAACAACTTGTAGCTTCATTATTGACTAGATTGAAGTTGTAAACAACTTGTAGCTTCATTCCAGACTCGTTTGAAGTTGAAAACAACTTGTAGCTTCATTTTCGGTTGTTTGAAATTGGAATTAATTTGTAGTTTCATTCTTGGCTCGTTTGAGCCCGGAAACAACTTGTAGCTTCATTATTGACTGGATTGAAGTTGTAAACAACTTGTAGCTTAATTCCAGACACGTTTGAAGTTGGAAACAACTTGTAGTTTCATTTTCGGTTGTTTGAAATTGGAATTAATTTTTAGTTTCATTCTTGGCTCGTTTGAGCCCGGAAACAACTTGAGGCTTCATTATTGGCTAGATTGAAGTTGGAAACAACTTGTAGCTTCATTCCAGACTCGTTTGAAGTTGAAAACAACATGTAGCTTCATTTTCGGTTGTTTGAAATTGGAATCAACTTGTAGTTTCATTCTTGGCTCGTTTGAGCCCGGAAACAACTTAGATTGAAGTTGGAAACAACATGTAGCTTCATTCCAGACCCGTTTGAAGTTGAAAACAACTTGTAGCTTCATTTTCGGTTGTTTGAAATTGGAATCAACTTGTAGTTTCATTCTTGGCTCGTTTGAGCCCGGAAACAACTTGTAGCTTCATTATTGACTAGATTGAAGTTGTAAACAACTTGGAGCTTTATTCCAGACTCGTTTGAAGTTGAAAACAACTTGTAGCTTCATTTTCGGTTGTTTGAAATTGGAATCAACTTGTAGTTTCATTCTTGGCTCGTTTGAGCCCGGAAACAACTTGTAGCTTCATTATTGACTACATTGAAGTTGGAAACAACTTGTAGCTTCATTCTAGACCCGTTTGAAGTTGAAAACAACTTGTAGCTTCATTTTCGGTTGTTTGAAATTGGAATCAACTTGGAGTTTCATTCTTGGCCTTGTAGCTTCATTATTGACTACATTGAAGTTGGAAACAACTTGTAGCTTCATTATTGACTAGATTGAAGTTGTAAACAACTTGTAGCTTCATTCCAGACACGTTTGAAGTTGAAAACAACTTGTAGCTTCATTTTCGGTTGTTTGAAATTGGAATTAATTCGTAGTTTCATTCTTGACTCGTTTGAGCCCGGAAACAACTTGTAGCTTCATTATTGACTAGATTGAAGTTGTAAACAACTTGGAGCTTTATTCCAGACTCGTTTGAAGTTGAAAACAACTTGTAGCTTCATTTTCGGTTGTTTGAAATTGGAATCAACTTGTAGTTTCATTCTTGGCTCGTTTGAGCCCGGAAACAACTTGTAGCTTCATTATTGACTACATTGAAGTTGGAAACAACTTGTAGCTTCATTCTAGACCCGTTTGAAGTTGAAAACAACTTGTAGCTTCATTTTCGGTTGTTTGAAATTGGAATCAACTTGGAGTTTCATTCTTGGCCTTGTAGCTTCATTATTGACTACATTGAAGTTGGAAACAACTTGTAGCTTCATTCCAGACCCGTTTGAAGTTGAAAAAACTTGTAGCTTCATTTTCGGCTGTTTGAAATTGGAATCAACTTGTAGTTTCATTCTTGGCTCGTTTGAGCCCGGAAACAACTTGTAGCTTCATTATTGACTACATTGAAGTTGGAAACAACTTGTAGTTTCATTCCAGACCAGTTTGAAGTTGAAAACAACTTGTAGCTTCATTTTCGGTTGTTTGAAATTGGAATCAACTTGTAGTTTCATTCTTGGCCTTGTAGCTTCATTATTGACTACATTGAAGTTGGAAACAACTTGTAGCTTCATTCCAGACTCGTTTGAATTTTAAAACAACTTGTAGCTTCATTTTTGGTTGTTTGAAATTGCAATCAACTTGTAGTTTCATTCTTGGCTCGTTTGAGCCCGGAAACAACTTGTGGCTTCATTATTGAGTAGATTGAAGTTGGAAACGACTTGTAGCTTCATTCCAGACACGTTTGAATTTTAAAACAACTTGTAGCTTCATTTTCGGTTGTTTGAAATTGGAATCAACTTGTAGTTTCATTCTTGACTCGTTTGAGCCCGAAAACAACTTGTAGCTTCATTATTGACTAGATTGAAGTTGTAAACAACTTGTAGCTTCATTCCAGACTCGTTTGAAGTTGAAAACAACTTGTAGCTTCATTTTCGGTTGTTTGAAATTGGAATTAATTTGTAGTTTCATTCTTGGCTCGTTTGAGCCCGGAAACAACTTGTAGCTTCATTATTGACTGGATTGAAGTTGTAAACAACTTGTAGCTTAATTCCAGACACGTTTGAAGTTGGAAACAACTTGTAGTTTCATTTTCGGTTGTTTGAAATTGGAATTAATTTTTAGTTTCATTCTTGGCTCGTTTGAGCCCGGAAACAACTTGTGGCTTCATTATTGGCTAGATTGAAGTTGGAAACAACTTGTAGCTTCATTCCAGACTCGTTTGAAGTTGAAAACAACATGTAGCTTCATTTTCGGTTGTTTGAAATTGGAATCAACTTGTAGTTTCATTCTTGGCTCGTTTGAGCCCGGAAACAACTTAGATTGAAGTTGGAAACAACATGTAGCTTCATTCCAGACCCGTTTGAAGTTGAAAACAACTTGTAGCTTCATTTTCGGTTGTTTGAAATTGGAATCAACTTGTAGTTTCATTCTTGGCTCGTTTGAGCCCGGAAACAACTTGTAGCTTCATTATTGACTACATTGAAGTTGGAAACAACTTGTAGCTTCATTCCAGACCCGTTTGAAGTTGAAAACAACTTGTAGCTTCATTTTCGGTTGTTTGAAATTGGAATCAACTTGTAGTTTCATTCTTGGCCTTGTAGCTTCATTATTGACTAGATTGAAGTTGGAAACAACTTATAACTTCATTCAAGACTCGTTTGAATTTTAAAACAACTTGTAGCTTCATTTTCGATTGTTTGAAATTGGAATCAACTTGTAGTTTCATTCTTGACTCCTTTGAGCCCGAAAACAACTTGTAGCTTCATTATTGACTAGATTGAAGTTGTAAACAACTTGTAGCTTCATTCCAGACACGTTTGAAGTTGAAAACAACTTGTTGCTTCATTTTCGGTTGTTTGAAATTGGAATTAACTTGTAGTTTCATTCTTGACTCGTTTGAGCCCGGAAACAACTTGTAGCTTCATTATTGACTAGATTGAAGTTGTGTTTCTTGTAGCTTCATTCCAGACTCGTTTGAAGTTGAAAACAACATGTAGCTTAATTTTCGGTTGTTTGAAATTGGAATCAACTTATAGTTTCATTCTTGGCTCGTTTGAGCCCGGAAACAACTTGTAGCTTCATTATTGACTACATTGAAGTTGGAAACAACTTGTAGCTTCATTCCAGACCCGTTTGAAGTTGAAAACAACTTGTAGCTTCATTTTCGGTTGTTTGAAATTGGAATCAACTTGTAGTTTCATTCTTGGCCATGTAGCTTCATTATTGACTACATTGAAGTTGGAAACAACTTGTAGCTTCATTCCAGACTCGTTTGAATTTTAAAACAACTTGTAGCTTCATTTTTGGTTGTTTCAAATTGCAATCAACTTGTAGTTTCATTCTTGGCTCGTTTGAGCCCGGAAACAACTTGTGGCTTCATTATTGTCTAGATTGAAGTTGGAAACGACTTGTAGCTTCATTCCAGACACGTTTGAATTTTAAAACAACTTGTAGCTTCATTTTCGGTTGTTTGAAATTGGAATCAACTTGTAGTTTCATTCTTGACTCGTTTGAGCCCGAAAACAACTTGTAGCTTCATTATTGACTAGATTGAAGTTGTAAATAACTTGTAGCTTCATTCCAGACTCGTTTGAAGTTGAAAACAACTTGTAGCTTCATTTTCGGTTGTTTGAAATTGGAATTAATTTGTAGTTTCATTCTTGGCTCGTTTGAGCCCGGAAACAACTTGTAGCTTCATTATTGACTGGATTGAAGTTGTAAACAACTTGTAGCTTAATTCCAGACACGTTTGAAGTTGGAAACAACTTGTAGCTTCATTTTCGGTTGTTTGAAATTGGAATTAATTTTTAGTTTCATTCTTGGCTCGTTTGAGCCCGGAAACAACTTGTGGCTTCATTATTGGCTAGATTGAAGTTGGAAATAACTTGTAGCTTCATTCCAGACTCGTTTGAAGTTGAAAACAACATGTAGCTTCATTTTCGGTTGTTTGAAATTGGAATCAACTTGTAGTTTCATTCTTGGCTCGTTTGAGCCCGGAAACAACTTAGATTGAAGTTGGAAACAACTTGTAGCTTCATTCCAGACCCGTTTGAAGTTGAAAACAACTTGTAGCTTCATTTTCGGTTGTTTGAAATTGGAATCAACTTGTAGTTTCATTCTTGGCTCGTTTGAGCCCGGAAACAACTTGTAGCTTCATTATTGACTACATTGAAGTTGGAAACAACTTGTAGCTTCATTCCAGACCCGTTTGAAGTTGAAAACAACTTGTAGCTTCATTTTCGGTTGTTTGAAATTGGAATCAACTTGTAGTTTCATTCTTGGCCTTGTAGCTTCATTATTGACTAGATTGAAGTTGGAAACAACTTATAACTTCATTCCAGACTCGTTTGAATTTTAAAACAACTTGTAGCTTCATTTTCGGTTGTTTGAAATTGGAATCAACTTGTAGTTTCATTCTTGACTCCTTTGAGCCCGAAAACAACTTGTAGCTTCATTATTGACTAGATTGAAGTTGTAAACAACTTGTAGCTTCATTCCAGACACGTTTGAAGTTGAAAACAACTTGTTGCTTCATTTTCGGTTGTTTGAAATTGGAATTAACTTGTAGTTTCATTCTTGACTCGTTTGAGCCCGGAAACAACTTGTAGCTTCATTATTGACTAGATTGAAGTTGTGTTTCTTGTAGCTTCATTCCAGACTCGTTTGAAGTTGAAAACAACATGTAGCTTCATTTTCGGTTGTTTGAAATTGGAATCAACTTGTAGTTTCATTCTTGGCTCGTTTGAGCCCGGAAACAACTTGTAGCTTCATTATTGACTACATTGAAGTTGGAAACAACTTGTAGCTTCATTCCAGACCCGTTTGAAGTTGAAAACAACTTGTAGCTTCATTTTCGGTTGTTTGAAATTGGAATCAACTTGTAGTTTCATTCTTGGCCATGTAGCTTCATTATTGACTACATTGAAGTTGGAAACAACTTGTAGCTTCATTCCAGACCCGTTTGAAGTTGAAAACAACTTGTAGCTTCATTCCAGACACGTTTGAAGTTGAAAACAACTTGTAGCTTCATTTTCGTTTGTTTGAAATTGGAATTAATTTGTAGTTTCATTCTTGACTCGTTTGAGCCCGGAAACAACTTGTAGCTTCATTATTGACTAGATTGAAGTTGTAAACAACTTGTAGCTTCATTCCAGACTCGTTTGAATTTTAAAACAATTTGTAGCTTCATTTTCTATTATTTGAAATTGGAATCAACTTGTAGTTTCATTCTTGACTCGTTTGAGCCCGAAAACAACTTGTAGCTTCATTCCAGACTCGTTTGAAGTTGAAAACAACTTGTAACTTCATTTTCGGTTGTTTGAAATTGGAATCACCTTGTAGTTTCATTCTTGACTCGTTTGAGCCCGGAAACAACTTGTAGCTTCATTATTGACTAGATTGAAGTTGGAAACAACTTGTAGCTTCATTCCAGGCACGTTTGAAGTTGAAAACAACTTGTAGCTTCATTTTCTGTTGTTTGAAATTGGAATCAATTTGTAGTTTCATTCTTGACTCGTTTGAGCCCGGAAACAACTTGTAGCTTCATTATTGACTAGATTGAAGTTGGAAACAACTTGTAGCTTCATTTCAGGCTCGTTTGAAGTTGAAAACAACTTGTAGCCTCATTTTCTGTTGTTTGAAATTGGAATCAACTTGTAGTTTCATTCTTGGCTCATTTGAGCCCGGAAACAACTTGTAGCTTCATTATTAACTACATTGAAGTTGGAAACAACTTTTAGCTTCATTCCAGAATCGTTTGAATTTTAAAACAACTTGTAGCTTCATTTTCGGTTGTTTGAAATTGGAATCAACTTGTAGTTTCATTCTTGACTCGTTTGAGCCCGAAAACAACTTGTAGCTTCATTATTGACTAGATTGAAGTTGTAAACAACTTGTAGCTTCATTCCAGACTCGTTTGAAGTTGAAAACAACTTGTAGCTTCATTTTCGGTTGTTTGAAATTGGAATTAATTTGTAGTTTCATTCTTGGCTCGTTTGAGCCCGGAAACAACTTGTAGCTTCATTATTGACTGGATTGAAGTTGTAAACAACTTGTAGCTTAATTCCAGACACGTTTGAAGTTGAAAACAACTTGTAGCTTCATTTTCGGTTGTTTGAAATTGGAATGAATTTGTAGTTTCATTCTTGACTCGTTTGAGCCCGGAAACAACTTGTAGCTTCATTATTGACTAGATTGAAGTTGTGTTTCTTGTAGATTCATTCCAGACTCGTTTGAAGTTGAAAACAACATGTAGCCTCATTTTCGGTTGTTTGAAATTGGAATCAACTTGTAGTTTCATTCTTGGCTCGTTTGATCCCGGAAACAACTTAGATTGAAGTTGGAAAAAACTTGTAGCTTCATTCCAGACCCGTTTGAAGTTGAAAACAACTTGTAGCTTCATTCTCGGTTGTTTGAAATTGGAATCAACTTGTAGTTTCATTCTTGGCTCGTTTGAGCCCGGAAACAACTTGTAGCTTCATTATTGACTACATTGAAGTTGGAAACAACTTGTAGCTTCATTCCAGACTCGTTTGAAGTTGAAAACAACCTGTAGCTTCATTTTCGGTTGTTTGAAATGTAGTTTCATTCTTGGCCTTGTAGCTTCATTATTGACTAGATTAAAGTTGGAAACAACTTATAACTTCATTCCAGACTCGTTTGAATTTTAAAACAACTTGTAGCTTCATTTTCGGTTGTTTGAAATTGGAATCAACTTGTAGTTTCATTCTTGACTACTTTGAGCCCGAAAACAACTTGTAGCTTCATTATTGACTAGATTGAAGTTGTAAATGATGTGCTAGAAATATTACCTTTTATCGCAAGCGCACGATCACCGTTTTAATATTTATGATTCGATCCACAGAGATTAAAATTATTTTTTTCCGCAAATCTTTATTATTAACCTAGGCGGATTAGAACAATTGATGTGAAGAGGGTTTGCTTTAAAAACTAATTTTTATGACTATAACTTATGATTAAGAACAATTAATCTAACTAATCTTAATTAACCAAAATTAGTCAACTCAATTTATTTAACAAAGTAAAAGGAAAACAAACTCAAGACTAAAGTTCGACAGATTCATAATTACAATTAAAAGACTTATTCTCAAACTTAGTAAACAAAACAATATCTACTGCCCAGACTCTCACTCGACCGAATCACCGCAAGCTACTCAGGGGACAAAACAGAGCACATAACTCCTACACTGAACCTACGACTCAGACTAACCAAAGAGATGCAGAACCCAGCGACTCGAATACTCGGAAGAAACAAAAATCAGTAAACTAAAACCCAGAACTCAACTTAGAAACTCGAGACTCGGCAACTCGTAACTACAACCCCAAGCAAACAGCAGATGAATTAAAACAGGAAATCAAAACAAAACTCAGCGAAAAACAAAACTAACAACTCGGCTGCGCACTCAGCGACTCAGACTAACTCGATTTGAACTCGGAAATCAACGCAGACTCAGACTCAGTACAAAACATACAACTCAGCTGCGTAAATAAAGAAACAAAACCAGTAAAGAAACCTGAGACTCGACTTAATCAAATAACAAGACTCTCGGTACTAAACTCAACCAAAACGAGCACTGCAGAGAAGAATACAGAGCTAGACTCGGTGAAAGATTCAGTGCATAAAACTAACAACTACGACTCGATGAAAACGCAGCAGAAATATGAAGAAAACAAACAACACAGCAAGACAAAGGAGATGACTCAGCTAACAAACACACAACTCAGAACTTCGATGACTCAAACTACAAAACTGGAACAAAAGAAACCAGAGCAAAGACTCCAAAACGCAGACAGTGGTGACTCGGACGAACCCAGCCAAGAAACAAACTCGCAAAATCAGAAAAAACTCGATTACACCCATGGAACTCAGCAAGACTCGATTAAAAAAAAAACAGCAGGACTCAAACAAGGGCTACACGACTCAGTAACGCAAACTCGGGCAACAGCAGGACTAACTCGGCATAATGATTCAGTAAAAACGAGAGAATTTAAGCTACGGTACTGCAAAACCCTGAACTCGGTGACTCAGTACAAAACTCGGGAAGTGGGTTTTGCTTTTACTAAAAACAGAGAAAATCTATTTCTAACACAACAGAGAATAAAATTGGGTGGCTGCTAATGGTAATTAAAATAATGACCTGCCGAATTTAAATCTGAAACATTAAGCCCCTCACACAAATTAATTTTGTTGAGGGTTCAAACACTTCTCAAAATGATAAATTTAAAGCTAGAAATTAATTAACTACATTAAGGGCTCCTTCCAATCTACAAACAAATTTGAGTTCTTTTGTAGTTAGAGGAAGATTTCATAGCCCAAGGAAACATAAAGAACACAAATGTAAGAACAAAGTTGAATCTTGCATTAAAATATTAAAGTGTTTACAAAATGAGAAGAGAGCATACAAATTAAAACTAGATCTAGACTATAAAAGAGAGGCTACTAAAAAGAGAAATTCCTAGGTTGGTTGAAACATGATGGGGAGATGTGTATTTATAGGGGGAAATTAGGGTAGAGGGGGGTGTAGGTGTCCCATCTAGATGCTTCCTTGAGAATATTCCCCTATGATCCTTTTCTTCCCATCTTTTTCTCCTTTTTGCTTTATTCTTTTATTTCTTCAAGCTTTTGCAATTTTCCTAAAAAAAGACGAATAAACAAATAAATGAGTGAGAACAAGCAATAATTAGGCATTTAAAATATACAAAAATATGCACTTATCAGTAAACAACTTGTAGCTTCATTCCAGACACGTTTGAAGTTGAAAACAACTTGTAGCTTCATTTTCAGTTGTTTGAAATTGGAATTAATTTGTAGTTTCATTCTTGACTCGTTTGAGCCCGGAAACAACTTGTAGCTTCATTATTGACTAGATTGAAGTTGTGTTTCTTGTAGCTTCATTCCAGACTCGTTTGAAGTTGAAAACAACATGTAGCTTCATTTTCGGTTGTTTGAAATTGGAATCAACTTGTAGTTTCATTCTTGGCATTGTAGCTTCATTATTGACTACATTGAAGTTGGAAACAACTTTTAGCTTCATTCCAGACCCGTTTGAAGTTGAAAACAACTTGTAGCTTCATTTTCGGTTGTTTGAAATTGGAATCAACTTGTAGTTTCATTCTTGGCCTTGTAGCTTCATTATTGACTACATTGAAGTTGGAAACAACTTTTATCTTCATTCCAGACCCGTTTGAAGTTGAAAACAACTTGTAGCTTCATTTTCGGTTGTTTAAAATTGGAATCAACTTGTAGTTTCATTCTTGGCTCGTTTGAGCCCGGAAACAACTTGTAGCTTCATTATTGACTACATTGAAGTTGGAAACAACTTGTAGCTTCATTCCAGACCAGTTTGAAGTTGAAAAATGAAAACAACTTGTAGCTTCATTTTCGGTTGTTTGAAATTGGAATCAACTTGTAGTTTCATTCTTGGCCTTGTAGCTTCATTATTGACTATATTGAAGTTGGAAACAACTTGTAGCTTCATTCCAGACTCGTTTGAATTTTAAAACAACTTGTAGCTTCATTTTTGGTTGTTTGAAATTGGAATCAACTTGTAGTTTCATTCTTGACTCGTTTGACCCCGGAAACAACTTGTAGCTTCATTATTGACTACATTGAAGTTGGAAACAACTTGTAGCTTCATTCCAGAACCGTTTGAAGTTGAAAACAACTTGTAGCTTCATTTTCGGTTGTTTGAAATTGGAATCAACTTGTAGTTTCATTCTTGGCCTTGTAGCTTCATTATTGACTACATTGAAGTTGGAAACAACTTTTAGCTTCATTCCAGACCCGTTTGAAGTTGAAAACAACTTGTAGCTTCATTTTCGGTTGTTTGAAATTGGAATCAACTTGTAGTTTCATTCTTGGCTCGTTTGAGCCCGGAAACAACTTGTAGCTTCATTATTGACTACATTGAAGTTGGAAACAACTTGTAGCTTCATTCCAGACCAGTTTGAAGTTGAAAAATGAAAACAACTTGTAGCTTCATTTTCGGTTGTTTGAAATTGGAATCAACTTGTAGTTTCATTCTTGGCCTTGTAGCTTCATTATTGACTACATTGAAGTTGGAAACAACTTGTAGCTTCATTCCAGACTCGTTTGAATTTTAAAACAACTTGTAGCTTCATTTTTGGTTGTTTGAAATTGGAATCAACTTGTAGTTTCATTCTTGGCTCGTTTGAGTCCGGAAACAACTTGTAGCTTCATTATTGACTAGATTGAAGTTGGAAACAACTTGTAGCTTCATTCGAGACACGTTTGAAGTTGAAAACAACTTGTAGCTTCATTTTCGTTTGTTTGAAATTGGAACTAATTTGTAGTTTCATTCTTGACTAGTTTGAGCCCGGAAACAACTTGTAGCTTCATTATTGACTAGATTGAAGTTGTAAACAACTTGTAGCTTCATTCCAGGCTCGTTTGAATTTTAAAACAATTTGTAGCTTCATTTTCTATTATTTGAAATTGGAATCAACTTGTGTAACGCTTGTAATATTTGACTTATATATATATTACAGTATTTCATTTTTGGTGATATATAAAATTTCGTGTTTTAATTGCCAAACTATGTGAATTTGACTTGTTTATCGTTACATGACTTTCGTATGTCGTTATAATGTACTTATATGACTTTTGGTGAATAATTCTCGCTACGCGATTAAATAATATTACTAGTTGCGACGGTTTTGACTTTACCTCAACAAATTTGATCGTTGTCGCTACCCGATTAAATAATAATAGAGATATGTGCGATTTAGTGATATTTGATAAATTGCGAGTAGCCGATAAACTTTAACTTGTAAAATAGCGTTTGGTATATATATTCTTCTCGAGATTTTACGTGTATTATATTCGTGTTTTATATTTATGTGAAATGTGACTATTAGAGCTCTACTTGTAATATTCTTTTAAAATTCATTCCTTGTCCAAAATTTGTGAAAACTATTTTATTAAACTTCTAAAATCTCATATTATTTGTGATATTAATTTCATGATTTATAGATTTGTACTTTAATTATCAAAACCCTTTCTTTTAATACTCTTTTAATCACACTTTTATTAATTATCAAATGTCTATATTACCCTTGCATGCATTTTACACTAACACTTGAGGAAAGGACAAGCTAGTCATTTCCAACCCCACTCTCATTTCTCTCTACTCTCTTCTCTCCCTCTCGGCCGAATCTCTCTCTATACCTCGCTCCACCATTTTTTTTCATTCTTCATCATTTAAGCTTTTGAAGGCCAAAACTTTCATCACTCAAGCTTGTATCTTCACTTCAAGGTTAGAACTTATGTTGCATGTTGAATTTGGAACCGAAATGGGGCCTTAGTTCTTATGAGCTTAGGGTCACCATTTTGGGGGTTCCTAAAGATGAGCTTGATGTGTTTTTGGAGAGGTTTTATACCTTCATTTGGCCAAAACACACATGTTTCATCACCTTCGGCAATGACCCTTAAGGGAGCCGAAGGGAATGGATTGATTTTTGGAGATTTCATGGTTTTTGAGTTTGATTTCTTGTATATTCGAAGGGTGTGATGCTTTGGTAAGAGTTTGGTGTGATTTCAGCCCTTGCATGTTAGTATTTTGATGTTATATGATGAGATAAAGCTATGTATAAGAAACTCTAGTGATGCATGTTGCTTTAAGTGAAAACCGAATGCAATATCATGAAATTGAACTTTGTATGTGATTTTTGAGTAATGCTTGCGATGATTCAAGTGATAAAATGATAGTTTATAGTGTGTATGATGATATCTAGTGATAATCAGTAGCCATTATGTGAATACCAAGTTGTTATATTTGAAAATTTGCTCAAGAATGCTTCATGAAAATCTGCCCTGTTTTTGAGCTACATTTGCCTCGGTTATGTGCTTTTAAATGGCTAAATTTTGTGATAACTTGACTTGTGTAAATAGTCAGTAGGTATATGTATAGTATAGACTAAGATTTGAGGCTTGGTTTGTTGGTTTGTGGTGTTTGGAAGGGAGTAAAGGTGGAAGGAGACACACACACTTAGGCAGATTTTTGCACCTTAGAAACCATGAGAAATAGATGTGTCATGCTTAGGCCCTCATAGGTCCAAGTCTCCTGGAGTTGGGACTTGATGTATACAAGTCTCCAGTAGCCATAAAAGTCACAAAAACCATCATTTATATAGATGCACACACACATCTTTGAGTATAGGGCAGAACAGGGCACTTTAGGATTATTTGTATCCTTGAGTGGTTAACACCTTGTCAATGATGAGGCCCTCATGGGGCCTTGATTTAGATGAGCTTAGGGAAGTATTAGGAAGCTATTTGAGTCAGTAGTTGGTGTAGTAAGTGAGTTTAGTGAGTCTCAAGTTGTTAAGTTCATGGCAGTCCCCACAGCAGGGCAGGGTGCTCTGTGCCAACTTTGTTTAGAGGCCCAAGGAGGCCTGAGCAAGGCCTTAGTGTCATTTCAAGTGCACAACTTAGATTTAAGTCTTACGTACCCATTAGAGTCACAATTTCACCAAGGCACATAGTGGAAACACTTGTTTTTGCCAAAACCCCCAAGAGGTGCCAAACTGCCAAGGCAGAATGGTCACTTTGGTACACTAGTTTTTAAGGACCCATATAGGCCAGGCCTTTGATTCACACCACTTCATAATATTAGTTTAAGATTGTGTCAACCTTTAGAAATTGGTTTGGAGTCAATACCCTAAGATGAGATGCCTCATTTCCACTAAGGGACACAAGTGTCACACATGGAGTCACATTCTAGTACCAACTTAGATGCATTGCATTTTAGTGTGTCATCAGTGAGGCCTTGACCTCATATTGAGTTCATGAGTTAGTTTTAAGTCATATTAGAGAGTGCAAGTTAGTTTAAGTCAATTCACTTAGTGTAGATGCATTCTTTTACCAAGGCACTTCAAGTGTCGCCAATGTAAGCATACTAGTGGGTCACTTAGGTTGCACTTCACTTGTAAGTCTTGGGTAGTGGGGCACAAGTGTGCCTTACTATTAATTTGTTAATTTGAGGTCAGTAGAGTATGGTTAGTAGGTATTGGTCTTAGACCTTATGTGCTACTTGATTAAATGCTTAATTGACTTAGGAATAATTAGAGAATATTAAGTAATATAAGTTAAGTAACTAAGTGCCATGCTTTACTTGTTATGTGCATTACTTGATGATTATGTTACTTGTTTTAAGTAAGTTTAAGTGTATATTTAATATATATGTATATATATTTATATATATATATGTATGTACATTTATACGCGAAGGGGTAGTTAGTGACGAGGATACTATTAATTATAGGTGCAAGTAGGAGGCCAGGCAAGGAACCCCTAGAAGCATCTATACAGGAGTTTAGTAAGCTTTATCCAGGCAAGTGAAACTCTTCCTTTATACTTGCTTTGTAATTGTATACCCTGTGAACGTTGAATTACTGTTATTTAGGGTTGAATTACCTTATTACCCCTCATGATCATAACTTTGGATTCCAATAATCCCCTTAACACTTGAATTACCTTTTTTATATGATATCACCTTACAACCACATGATTATGCTCCAATAGTCCTTGATGAATAATGAGAACTGATACCCCACATTAACCTGAATTATCTCATTTGGAACCCTGATCTTAATAACATTCTTTACTTTTGAAAGATCACTTGTATTTTGAAAACACCCTTGCTTATAACTTGTCCTTGATCAAGACCCCTTTTGAAAATGATTTGATTTGAAATGACCTTAAAAGGAATTGGATAATAATTTTATATTAAGACTGAGGCGCCAGTCTATTATTGCAGCATCAGTAGCGGGGAGCCTGATGTCTGTTTATGGCCAATGTGTGCCGAGGATCCTCCCTGGTTGAATCACTTTATGTGGTTCGGAGCTTGGTGTGGGCTGATCACCCCTCAATGCTCGTAGCGCTGTGTGTTTCCAATTCCAAGAAATTGATATCCCACATTGCACCTTTACTTGTGTTTATACCTTGTGATATCTATTGCTGTTTTTGCACCTGATTATATTGCATATTGTGAACTGTTTAAATAATGCTTTCACTTGCTGAGCTTTATGCTCATATATATATATTGCTGTTGTTATTACCCTTCAGTGAAACCCGAGAATGGCCCGATTCAAGCAGACCGCACGTAAATCCACCTCAGGCAACGGGATTGCTTACCGCCGTATGATGGAGCAGGTTGGGAACTCGTAGTTCCCTAGTTAATTTCTTCTAATCTTTTGGGATTTAAAAACTGTAGTATGACTTAGACTTGATTTGGATTTCTATTTGGGTTGTAATAACTTTAGATTTTGTTCATACTCATTCCTGGTGATCCGGGGATTGTGGATTTAGATTTTAGTTCTAATATTTCATAACTCTATAATTCTAGTTCATTTATCGTTTATGCATGCTTTAGTCGGTTATTTAAGTTGGGTCCGTCACAGTTGGTATCAGAGCGACAGGTTTGAGTCACTGAACAACATAGGATAAATGAACATAAGATAGGATTTAGAGGTTAAGATGAACTTAGATCATGTGGGACTTGGGGCGTTAGAATCTTTTAAGTTTCTCACCCTTTTGACTATAACCGCGTATATATATATAACTGTTGGCAGGCATCGTCATCTTCTAGTCCCAGATTCCCGGCTACTGTTCTATTCCCGCTTTACGAGCAGATGGTGAGGCTTACTGACCGACTCGAGGGCCAGAACACGATTCTCCAGCATCGGATTGACCAGCTGTACCGTGAGGACTTTGATGATGAGGGCAACCGTCCCCGTTTGATTGCTAGGGTCGAGGAGATCATTCGCATGGCCGAGGATCGGTTGGCAGCTATTCCACCCTACCGCGAGCGTGAGAGCCGTATCACTTTGACCGCCATTACTGACGAGCTCCGCCGTGTGATTAGCAGTCTCCGTGAGCCAGTTGCCAGTCCATCAGCTTCACCAGCATCATCACCATCCCCCTAGACTATTCCTTAGTCTATTTTATTTCAGTTATCATGTTATCCGTACTTTGACTTTCCATTTCGTACTTTGTACCCCCGGATTGTTTCGGGAAGACTTTTATTTGCACTTTATTTCCGTTCGTACTGTTCCGTACTTATCATTTGAACTAATGTTTAATCTCGCACTTTGACTATTTATCTCGTTTTGTCATTACACATATACCATGCTTAGACAGAAATTGCCATGTTAAACCTTTAGAACTCGATCATGTTTAAACTTTTCCAATATACCATGATATGACTTTGACCGAATAATTGTACCTCTGCAATATGATACCTTAGACTCTAATAATACACGCACACATACCATGATGCCATAATAATTACCATAAACCGTTACCATGTGAATAACTCTTGAATAATACCTTTGTACCCAATACTTCCCCTTTGATATAACTTGTATGCATATATTGAACTGTGAATAAGCTTTTCTTGTCTACATTCAGAATCATGCCTCCTCGAAGAGCCCGCAACACCACCAATGAAAATACCGAAGAACCACCACCAACCTTGGCTCAACTTATGCAACTTCTTCACCAACAATCTGTCACCCTTGCTCAACAACAACAATTACTTCAACAACAACTCCAGCAACAACAACAAGCACCACCACCACCTACTACTTTCAAATCCTTTCAAGCTGTGAAACCACCCGAGTTCCGAGGAACTCAAGACCCTGTTGAAGCTCAATCCTGGCTAAAGGAGATGGAGAAGGCTTTCACCTTGGCTGTTGTAACTGATAATAAGAAAGTTGAATATGCCTCCTATTTTCTGAAAGATGAAGCAAACTACTGGTGGGAGTCAGCCCGTGCTTTAGAAGAAGGTGAGGTTATTGCTTGGGATAGATTCAAGAGGATATTTCTAGACAAGTACTTTCTAAGGTATATGCAAACTCAGATGGAGTTGAAGTTCTTTGAATTGAAGCAAAAGGGAATGACTGTTGGGGAATATGAGAAGAAATTTACAGAATTAGCAAGGTTCGTGGGAGATTATGTGGACATGGACGAGAAAAGAGCAAAGAGATTTCAACAAGGATTGAAGCCTTGGCTACGAAGCAGAGTGGCTGCTTTTGAATTGGCCACATATGCTGAAGTGGTCCAGAAGGCAATGGTGATAGAAGGAGAAAGTGATCAGAATCAAAAGGAGAAAGATAACAAGAAGAGAAAGTTTGGGAATAATGGTGAAGGTTCAGCTCAAGGGAGCCAAAAAGGGAAGAATTTCAAGAAGTTTGGATTTCAGAATCAAGCAGGACCCCGAGGTTTCAAGAAAGGTGATAATAGGAACCCGAAGAAGATTCAAGGACTGAGTGGTCAAAGGAGTCAACAAGCAAATTCAGAATGCAAGTTCTGCAACAAGAAACACACGGGAAATTGTAATAAGGCTGATATTGTCTGTTTCAAGTGCAACTCGAAGGGTCATTATGCAAACGAGTGCCAGAATTCGAAGCCTTCTGTTACATGTTTCAAGTGTGGAAAGACCGGTCATATGTCAAGAGATTGTAAAGCTTCTGGAACCAACAAGTTGATGCAGTTGGCAGCTACCCCTTACAATCAAGGAATGACATCTTCTGCTTCGATTCTGCAACTACCTTCTACTCAAGTTTTTGAGTCTGCAACTCCTGTTTTCCATCCCTCTTATCCGGCTCAAGCAAGGACATTCAACATGAATATCAAGGATGCCGTTCAGAGTTCTGAGGTTGTGGCAGGTACGCTTTCTGTCAACAACAACCATGCTAAAGTGCTATTTGATTCTGGAGCTACTAAATCTTTCATATCCGAATCTTTTGTTGGCAAGTTGAATTGTGCAATTGAACCGTTAGTTGAACCCTTATCTATCATTGTTGCTAATCAAGAACAAGTATATGTTAGAAGTATTTGCCCCCGATGTACTATAGAGATTTCTGGCTTTAGTTTTCCTGCTTCCCTTATACCTTTTCGATTAGGAGAATTTGATGTTATATTAGGTATGGATTGGTTAGCAGAAAATGGTGCTCAAATAGATTGTAAGAAGAAGAAGATAATCCTTAAGTCTCCTCAAGGAAAGAAAGTAGAGTTTAAAGGGCAGAAACAAACTAAGACATTCTTGACGATAATTGAAGCTAAGAAGTTGTTAAAGAAAGGTTGTGAAGGTTATTTGGCTCATGTGATTGATAGATCTAAAGAGACGCCGAGTATAGAAAGTATTCCGATAGTTAATGAATTTCTTGATGTTTTTCCTGACGATCTTCCTGGATTGCCTCCCGACCGTCAAATTGAGTTTTCTATCGACTTAGCACCCGGCACGGAACCAGTTTCAAAGCAACCGTATCGAATGGCGCCGACAGAAATGAAGGAGTTGGCCAAGCAATTGCAAGAGTTGTTAGACAAAGGAGTTATAAGGCCGAGTGTATCCCCGTGGGGAGCTCCAGTTCTTTTTGTGAAGAAAAAGGACGGAAGTATGAGATTGTGCATCGACTATAGAGAATTGAACAAGTTAACAATCAAGAATAGGTATCCTTTGCCTCGTATCGACGACTTATTTGATCAACTCAAAGGAGCAACTTATTTCTCGAAGATTGACTTGCGTTCGGGATATCACCAATTGAAGATTAAGCCGAAAGACATTCCAAAGACAGCTTTTAGAACTCGGTATGGGCATTACGAGTTTCTAGTTATGGCATTTGGATTGACAAACGCACCAGCCGCCTTCATGGATTTGATGAACCGTGTATTCAAGAAGTATTTAGACAAGTTCGTCATTGTATTCATCGACGATATTCTCATATACTCGAAATCTGAAGAGGAACATGCTGAACACCTGAGGATAGCTTTGGAAACATTAAGAAAGGAGAAGTTGTATGCAAAGTTCTCTAAATGTGAATTCTGGCTACGAGAAGTGCAGTTTTTAGGACATATAGTTGGAAGTGAAGGAATTCGAGTGGATCCAGCAAAGATAGAAGCTGTGATGAACTGGGAGAGGCCAAAGACCCCAACTGAAGTTAGAAGTTTCATGGGATTGGCCGGATATTATCGAAGGTTTGTGAAAGATTTTTCGAAGATTGCAGTACCGTTGACAAGATTGACTCGGAAGAATGAAAAGTTTGAATGGACCGACAAATGTGAAAAGAGCTTTCAAGAGTTGAAACAGAAGTTAGTCACCGCTCCAGTTCTAGCTTTGCCAGATGATCAAGGAGATTTTGTTATCTACAGTGATGCGTCATACAAAGGATTAGGTTGTGTCTTAATGCAACACGGGAAAGTGATAGCCTACGCGTCAAGACAACTCAAGCCACACGAACAAAGATATCCGACTCATGATTTGGAATTGGCAGCAATTGTGTTTGCTTTGAAGCTTTGGAGACACTATCTTTATGGCGAGAAATGTGAAATATTCACGGATCACAAAAGCTTGAAGTACATTTTCACGCAAAAAGAGTTGAACATGAGGCAGCGAAGATGGTTGGAATTGATTAAAGACTACGACTGCACGATTAACTATCATCCCGGAAAGGCGAACGTGGTAGCAGATGCGTTAAGTCGCAAAGAAAGGTTAAATATGTTGACCATGGCTCAAGAACTATTACAGGAATTTGAAAAGATGGGAATTGAAATTCGAACTCCTAGTGCACCTACAGAAATGATTCATACCATGACCTTTCAGCCTGAATTGATAGAGAAGATAAAGAAGTGCCAAAAAGAAGTGATGAATGAAAAGATGAATGAGTTGACCGGAGAAGAAATCTGCACACAGAAAGACAACCAAGGAATCTTGAGGTTTTCATCAAGAATTTGGATACCAAACGTAGAGGAATTGAAGAATGAAATCTTGAAGGATGCTCACAATTCAGAGTTTTCTATTCACCCCGGAACCACAAAAATGTACCAAGATCTGAAGCAAAACTTTTGGTGGCCAGATATGAAGAAGGAAATTGCTCAATGGATCAGTAAATGCTACACTTGTCAAAGGGTAAAAGCTGAACATCATAAGCCAAGTGGATTGATACAGCCGTTGGAGATACCAGAATGGAAGTGGGAGCACATTGCAATGGACTTTATAGTTGGATTGCCAAGGACGAAATCAAATCATGATGCTATTTGGGTAATAATTGATCGGTTGACCAAGTCGGCTCATTATCTGCCAATTAACGAGAGATTCTCAATGGACAAGTTGATTCACATGTATTTAAAAGAGATTGTTACTCGTCATGGAGTTCCAGTATCTATTGTGTCAGATCGAGACCCTCGTTTTAATTCTAGATTTTGGAAGCAATTTCAAGAACATTTGGGAACCCGACTCAAGATGAGTACTGCCTATCATCCACAAACGGACGGACAAAGCGAGCGTACAATTCAAACTATCGAAGACATGTTGAGGTCTTGTGCTTTGGACTTCAAAGGAAATTGGGACGAGCATTTGCCTTTGGTTGAGTTCTCGTATAATAACAGTTATCATGCTAGCATTGGAATGCCCCCGTACGAAGCTCTTTATGGAAGGAAGTGTAGATCCCCGATATATTGGGATGAAGTTGGAGAAAGGAAAGTAATTGGTCCAGAATTGATCCAGCAAACAAAAGAAGCGGTAGATGTGACTCGAAGCAGATTGATCGCAGCTCAAGATAGACAACGAAAGTATGCTGACCCGCACAGAAAAGATGTTGAGTTTGAAATTGGAGAAGCCGTTTTGCTAAAAGTGTCACCTTGGAAAGGAATAGCCAGATTCGGAAAGAAAGGGAAATTGAGTCCAAGATTTATTGGTCCTTTTGAGGTTTTAAGCAGAATTGGGAAAGTGGCGTACGAACTAGCCTTACCGCCTCAAATGCAACACGTTCACAATGTCTTCCATGTCTCATTGCTTAAGAAGTTCAACCCCGACACCAAGTGCATTATAGAGAATGAACCAGTTGAGATAGAGCCCGATTTGTCTTACATCGAGCAACCGGTTAGCATTCTAGATAGAAAGGATAAGGTGTTAAGGAATAAGACAGTTCCTTTAGTTAGAGTTTTGTGGAGAAATCCCAAAGTTGAAGAATCAACGTGGGAATTAGAAAGTGATATGTTAGATAAGTATCCTCATTTGTTTACTTAGATTCTGGGGTCAGAATCCTTTTAAGGGGGGAAGGATGTAACGCTTGTAATATTTGACTTATATATATATTACAGTATTTCATTTTTGGTGATATATAAAATTTCGTGTTTTAATTGCCAAACTATGTGAATTTGACTTGTTTATCGTTACATGACTTTCGTATGTCGTTATAATGTACTTATATGACTTTTGGTGAATAATTCTCGCTACGCGATTAAATAATATTACTAGTTGCGACGGTTTTGACTTTACCTCAATAAATTTGATCGTTGTCGCTACCCGATTAAATAATAATAGAGATATGTGCGATTTAGTGATATTTGATAAATTGCGAGTAGCCGATAAACTTTAACTTGTAAAATAGCGTTTGGTATATATATTCTTCTCGAGATTTTACGTGTATTATATTCGTGTTTTATATTTATGTGAAATGTGACTATTAGAGCTCTACTTGTAATATTCTTTTAAAATTCATTCCTTGTCCGAAATTTGTGAAAACTATTTTATTAAACTTCTAAAATCTCATATTATATGTGATATTAATTTCATGATTTATAGATTTGTACTTTAATTATCAAAACTCTTTCTTTTAATACTCTTTTAATCACACTTTTATTAATTATCAAATGTCTATATTACCCTTGCATGCATTTTACACTAACACTTGAGGAAAGGACAAGCTAGTCATTTCCAACCCCACTAGCACTTTTCTAGTCAAAAGAGGGGTCAAAGCAAGCATATAGCTCCACTTGTCACACCCCCTTTCACCCACCAAAACCCTCATTTCTCTCCTCTCTCTCATTTCTCTCATTTCTCTCTACTCTCTTCTCTCCCTCTCGGCCGAATCTCTCTCTATACCTCTCTCCACCATTTTTTTTCATTCTTCATCATTTAAGCTTTTGAAGGCCAAAACTTTCATCACTCAAGCTTGTATCTTCACTTCAAGGTTAGAACTTATGTTGCATGTTGAATTTGGAACCGAAATGGGGCCTTAGTTCTTATGAGCTTAGGGTCACCATTTTGGGGGTTCCTAAAGATGAGCTTGATGTGTTTTTGGAGAGGTTTTATACCTTCATTTGGCCAAAACACACATGTTTCATCACCTTCGGCAATGACCCTTAAGGGAGCCGAAGGGAATGGATTGATTTTTGGAGATTTCATGGTTTTTGAGTTTGATTTCTTGTATATTCGAAGGGTGTGATGCTTTGGTAAGAGTTTGGTGTGATTTCAGCCCTTGCATGTTAGTATTTTGATGTTATATGATGAGATAAAGCTATGTATAAGAAACTCTAGTGATGCATGTTGCTTTAAGTGAAAACCGAATGCAATATCATGAAATTGAACTTTGTATGTGATTTTTGAGTAATGCTTGCGATGATTCAAGTGATAAAATGATAGTTTATAGTGTGTATGATGATATCTAGTGATAATCAGTAGCCATTATGTGAATACCAAGTTGTTATATTTGAAAATTTGCTCAAGAATGCTTCATGAAAATCTGCCCTGTTTTTGAGCTACATTTGCCTCGGTTATGTGCTTTTAAATGGCTAAGTTTTGTGATAACTTGACTTGTGTAAATAGTCAGTAGGTATATGTATAGTATAGACTAAGATTTGAGGCTTGTTTTGTTGGTTTGTGGTGTTTGGAAGGGAGTAAAGGTGGAAGGAGACACACACACACTTAGGCAGATTTTTGCACCTTAGAAACCATGAGAAATAGATGTGTCATGCTTAGGCCCTCATAGGTCCAAGTCTCCTGGAGTTGGGACTTGATGTATACAAGTCTCCAGTAGCCATAAAAGTCACAAAAACCATCATTTATATAGATGCACACACACATCTTTGAGTATAGGGCAGAACAGGGCACTTTAGGATTATTTGTATCCTTGAGTGGTTAACACCTTGTCAATGATGAGGCCCTCATGGGGCCTTGATTTAGATGAGCTTAGCGAAGTATTAGGAAGCTATTTGAGTCAGTAGTTGGTGTAGTAAGTGAGTTTAGTGAGTCTCAAGTTGTTAAGTTCATGGCAGTCCCCACAGCAGGGCAGGGTGCTCTGTGCTAACTTTGTTTAGAGGCCCAAGGAGGCCTGAGCAAGGCCTTAGTGTCATTTCAAGTGCACAACTTAGATTTAAGTCTTAAGTACCCAGTAGAGTCACAATTTCACCAAGGCACATAGTGGAAACACTTGTTTTTGCCAAAACCCCCAAGAGGTGCCAAACTGCCAAGGCAGAATGGTCACTTTGGTACACTAGTTTTTAAGGACCCATATAGGCCAGGCCTTTGATTCACACCACTTCATAATATTAGTTTAATATTGTGTCAACCTTTAGAAATTGGTTTGGAGTCAATACCCTAAGAGGAGATGCCTCATTTCCACTAAGGGACACAAGTGTCACACATGGAGTCACATTCTAGTACCTAGGGCTGTTTAACGAACCGAGCTGTTCGCGAACAAGCTCGAGCTCGGCTCGTTAAGAGCTCGTTCGGCTCGGCTCGTTAAGTTAACGAGCTCGAGCTCGAACACAAAAAATTGTTCGTTAAGTAAACGAGCTCGAGCCGAGCTTTTAGTATGTTCGGCTCGAGCTCGGCTCGAGCTCGGCTCGAGCTCGTTCGGCTCGAGTTCGGCTCGTTAAAGCTCGAAAAAATGTAATATTTTCGGGGTTTTTTTATAATTTATATATGTTATTGGACTCAGAATTCAACATAATATATATATATATATATATATATATATATATATATATATATATATTTTAGTGATGTAAACAAAATTTTAGGAAATAATAATTTTATTTGGTTTTTAACAGGCAAGTAGAAGTTTGACTAGTACCGCTAACTGTATGGATGTTAACATATATACATTTTAGTGATATAAACAAAGTTTCAAAAAAATTGAAATTATTAGGTTAGCTATTTTAAGAGTCAACTAGCGGTTTGTCCTTATTTTTTTTCTAGCTCGGCTCGACTCGACTCGACTCGGCTTGGCTCGTATTTGTTCGCGAACAAGCTCGTGTTCGGCTCGTTAGTTAACGAGCCGAGCTTGAACACAATTTTTGTTCGATTAAAAAGCTCGGCTCGGCTCGGCTCGTCAGAAAAAAAATTAAAGCTCAGCTCGGTTCGGTCAAAACTCGGCTCGGCTCGGTTCGTGAACAGCTCTACTAGTACCAACTTAGATGCATTGCATTTTAGTGTGTCATCAGTGAGGCCTTGACCTCATATTGAGTTCATGAGTTAGTTTTAAGTCATATTAGAGAGTGCAAGTTAGTTTAAGTCAATTCACTTAGTGTAGATGCATTCTTTTACCAAGGCACTTCAAGTGTCGCCAAGGTAAGCATACTAGTGGGTCACTTATGTTGCACTTCACTTGTAAGTCTTGGGTAGTGGGGCACAAGCGTGCCTTACTATTAATTTGTTAATTTGAGGTCAGTAGAGTATGGTTAGTAGGTATTGGTCTTAGACCTTATGTGCTACTTGATTAAATGCTTAATTGACTTAGGAATAATTAGAGAATATTAAGTAATATAAGTTAAGTAACTAAGTGCCATGCTTTACTTGTTATGTGCATTACTTGATGATTATGTTACTTGTTTTAAGTAAGTTTAAGTGTATATTTAATATATATGTATATATATTTATATATATATATATGTATGTACATTTATACGCGAAGGGGTAGTTAGTGACGAGGATACTATTAATTATAGGTGCAAGTAGGAGGCCAGGCAAGGAACCCCTAGAAGCATCTATACAGGAGTTTAGTAAGCTTTATCCAGGCAAGTGAAACTCTTCCTTTATACTTGCTTTGTAATTGTATACCCTATGAACGTTGAATTACTGTTATTTAGGGTTGAATTACCTTATTACCCCTCATGATCATAACTTTGGATTCCAATAATCCCCTTAACACTTGAATTACCTTTTTCATATGATATCACCTTACAACCACATGATTATGCTCCAATAGTCCTTGATGAATAATGAGAACTGATACCCCACATTAACCTGAATTATCTCATTTGGAACCCTGATCTTAATAACATTCTTTACTTTTGAAAGATCACTTGTATTTTGAAAACACCCTTGCTTATAACTTGTCCTTGATCAAGACCCCTTTTGAAAATGATTTGATTTGAAATGACCTTAAAAGGAATTGGATAATAATTTTATATTAAGACTGAGGCGCCAGTCTATTATTGCAGCATCAGTAGCGGGGAGCCTGATGTCTGTTTATGGCCAATGTGTGCCGAGGATCCTCCCTGGTTGAATCACTTTATGTGGTTCGGAGCTTGGTGTGGGCTGATCACCCCTCAATGCTCGTAGCGCTGTGTGTTTCCAATTCCAATAAATTGATATCCCACATTGCACCTTTACTTGTGTTTATACCTTGTGATATCTATTGCTGTTTTTGCACCTGATTATATTGCATATTGTGAACTGTTTAAATAATGCTTTCACTTGCTGAGCTTTATGCTCATATATATATTGCTGTTGTTATTACCCTTCAGTGAAACCCGAGAATGGCCCGATTCAAGCAGACCGCACGTAAATCCACCTCAGGCAACGGGATTGCTTACCGCCGTATGATGGAGCAGGTTGGGAACTCGTAGTTCCCTAGTTAATTTCTTCTAATCTTTTGGGATTTAAAAACTGTAGTATGACTTAGACTTGATTTGGATTTCTATTTGGGTTGTAATAACTTTAGATGTTGTTCATACTCATTCCTGGTGATCCGGGGATTGTGGATTTAGATTTTAGTTCTAATATTTCATAACTCTATAATTCTAGTTCATTTATCGTTTATGCATGCTGTAGTCGGTTATTTAAGTTGGGTCCGTCACAACTTGTAGTTTCATTCTTGACTCGTTTGAGCCCGAAAACAACTTGTAGCTTCATTCCAGACTCGTTTGAAGTTGAAAACAACTTGTAACTTCATTTTCGGTTGTTTGAAATTGGAATCACCTTGTAGTTTCATTCTTGACTCGTTTGAGCCCGGAAACAACTTGTAGCTTCATTATTGACTAGATTGAAGTTGGAAACAACTTGTAGATTCATTCCAGGCTCGTTTGAAGGTGAAAACAACTTGTAGCTTCATTTTCTGTTGTTTGAATTTGGAATCAACTTGTAGTTTCATTATTGACTCGTTTGAGCCCGGAAACAACTTGTAGCTTCATTATTGACTAGATTGAAGTTAGAAACAACTTGTAGCTTCATTCCAGGCTCGTTTGAAGTTGAAAACAACTTGTAGCCTCATTTTCTGTTGTTTGAAATTGGAATCAACTTGTAGTTTCATTCTTGGCTTGTTTGAGCCCGGAAACAACTTGTAGCTTCATTATTAACTACATTGAAGTTGGAAACAACTTTTAGCTTCATTCCAGAATCGTTTGAATTTTAAAACAACTTGTAGCTTCATTTTCGGTTGTTTGAAATTGGAATCAACTTGTAGTTTCATTCTTGACTCGTTTGAGCCCGAAAACAACTTGTAGCTTCATTATTGACTAGATTGAAGTTGTAAACAACTTGTAGCTTCATTCCAGACTCGTTTGAAGTTGAAAACAACTTGTAGCTTCAATTTCGGTTGTTTGAAATTGGAATTAATTTGTAGTTTCATTCTTGGCTCGTTTGAGCCCGGAAACAACTTGTAGCTTCATTATTGACTGGATTGAAGTTGTAAACAACTTGTAGCTTAATTCTAGACACGTTTGAAGTTGAAAACAACTTGTAGCTTCATTTTCGGTTGTTTGAAATTGGAATTAATTTGTAGTTTCATTCTTGACTCGTTTGAGCCCGGAAACAACTTGTAGCTTCATTATTGACTAGATTGAAGTTGTGTTTCTTGTTGATTCATTCCAGACTCGTTTGAAGTTGAAAACAACATGTAGCTTCATTTTCGGTTGTTTGAAATTGGAATCAACTTGTAGTTTCATTCTTGGCTCGTTTGAGCCCGGAAACAACTTAGATTGAAGTTGGAAAGAACTTGTAGATTCATTCCAGACCCGTTTGAAGTTGGAAACAACTTGTAGCTTCATTCTCGGTTGTTTGAAATTGGAATCAACTTGTAGTTTCATTCTTGGCTCGGTTGAGCCCGGAAACAACTTGTAGCTTCATTATTGACTACATTGAAGTTGGAAACAGCTTGTAGCTTAATTCCAGACCCGTTTGAAGTTGAAAACAACTTGTAGCTTCATTTTCGATTGTTTGAAATTGGAATCATCTTGTAGTGTCATTCTTGGCCTTGTAGCTTCATTATTGACTAGATTGAAGTTGGAAACAACTTATAACTTCATTCCAGACTCGTTTGAATTTTAAAACAACTTGTAGCTTCATTTTCGGTTGTTTGAAATTGGAATCAACTTGTAGTTTCATTCTTGACTCGTTTGAGCCCGAAAACAACTTGTAGCTTCATTATTGACTAGATTGAAGTTGTAAACAACTTGGAGCTTCATTCCAGACTCGTTTGAAGTTGAAAACAACTTGTAGCTTCATTTTCGGTTGTTTGAAATTGGAATTAATTTGTAGTTTCATTCTTGGCCGTTTGAGCTCGGAAACAACTTGTAGCTTCATTATTGACTAGATTGAAGTTGTGTTTCTTGTAGTTTCATTCCAGACTCGTTTGAAGTTGAAAACAACATGTAGCTTCATTTTCGGTTGTTTGAAATTGGAATCAACTTGTAGTTTCATTCTTGGCTTGTTTGAGCCCGGAAACAACTTAGATTGAAGTTGGAAACAACTTGTAGCTTCATTCCAGACCCGTTTGAAGTTGAAAACAACTTGTAGCTTCGTTTTCGGTTGTTTGAAATTGGAATCAACTTGTAGTTTCATTCTTGGCTCGTTTGAGCCCGGAAACAACTTGTAGCTTCATCATTGGCTAGATCGAAGTTGGAAACAACTTGTAGCTTCATTCCAGACACGTTTGAAGTTGAAAACAACTTGTAGCTTCATTTTCGGTTGTTTGAAATTGGAATTAATTTGTAGTTCCATTCTTGGCCGTTTGAGCCCGGAAACAACTTGTAGCTTCATTACTGACTTGATTGAAGTTGTGTTTCTTGTAGCTTCATTCCAGACTCGTTTGAAGTTGAAAACAACATGTAGCTTCATTTTCGGTTGTTTGAAATTGGAATCAACTTGTAGTTTCATTCTTGGCTCGTTTGAGCCCGGAAACAACTTAGATTGAAGTTGGAAACAACTTGTAACTTCATTCTTGGCTCGTTTGAGCCCAGAAACAACTTGTAGCTTCATTATTGTCTACGTTTGAAGTTGGAAACAACTTGTAGCTTCATTCCAGACCCGTTTGAAGTTGAAAACAACTTGTAGCTTCATTTTCGGTTGTTTGAAATTAGAATCAACTTGTAGTTTCATTCTTGGCCTTGTAGCTTCATTATTGACTACATTGAAGTTGGAAACAACTTGTAGCTTCATTCCAGACTCGTTTGAATTTTAAAACAACTTGTAGCTTCATTTTTGGTTGTTTGAAATTGGAATCAACTTGTAGTTTCATTCTTGGCTCGTTTGAGCCCGGAAACAACTTGTATCTTCGTTATTGACTAGATTGAAGTTGGAAACAACTTGTAGCTTCATTCCAGACTCGTTTGAATTTTAAAACAACTTGTAGCTTCATTTTTTGTTGTTTTAAATTGGAATCAACTTGTAGTTTCATTCTTGACTCGTTTGAGCCCGAAAACAACTTGTAGCTTCATTATTGACTAGATTGAAGTTGTAAACAACTTGTAGCTTCATTCCAGACTCGTTTGAAGTTGAAAACAATTTGTAGCTTCATTTTCGGTTGTTTGAAGTTGGAATTAATTTGTAGTTTCATTCTTGGCTCGTTTGAGCCTGGAAACAACTTGTAGCTTCATTATTGACTAGATTGAAGTTGGAAACACCTTGTAGCTTAATTCCAGACACGTTTGAAGTTCAAAACAACTTGTAGCTTCATTTTCGGTTGTTTGAAATTGGAATTAATTTGTAGTTTCATTCTTGACTCGTTTGAGCCCGGAAACAACTTGTAGCTTCATTATTGACTAGATTGAAGTTGTAAAAAACTTGTAGCTTCATTCCAGACTCGTTTGAATTTTAAAACAATTTGTAGCTTCATTTTCTGTTGTTTGAAATTGGAATCAATTTGTAGTTTCATTCTTGACTCGTTTGAGCCCGAAAACAAGTTGTAGCTTCATTTCAGACTCGTTTGAAGTTGAAAACAACTTGTAACTTCATTTTCGGTTGTTTGAAATAGGGATCAACTTGTAGCTTCATTTTCGGTTGTTTGAAATTGGAATTAATTTGTAGTTTCATTCTTGACTCGTTTGAGACCGGAAACAACTTGTAGCTTCATTATTGACTAGATTGAAGTTGTAAACAACTTGTAGCTTCATTCCAGACTCGTTTGAATTTTAAAACAATTTGTAGCTTCATTTTCTATTATTTGAAATTGGAATCAACTTGTAGTTTCATTCTTGACTCGTTTGAGCCCGAAAACAACTTGTAGCTTCATTCCAGACTCGTTTGAAGTTGAAAACAACTTGTAACTTCATTTTCGGTTGTTTGAAATTGGAATCACCTTGTAGTTTCATTCTTGACTCGTTTGAGCCCGGAAACAACTTGTAGCTTCATTATTGACTAGATTGAAGTTGGAAACAACTTGTAGCTTCATTCCAGGCTCGTTTGAAGTTGAAAACAACTTGTAGCTTCATTTTCTGTTGTTTGAAATTGGAATCAACTTGTAGTTTCATTCTTGACTCGTTTGAGCCCGGAAACAACTTGTAGCTTCATTATTGACTAGATTGAAGTTGTGTTTCTTGTAGATTCATTCCAGACTCGTTTGAAGTTGAAAACAACATGTAGCTTCATTTTCGGTTGTTTGAAATTGGAATCAACTTGTAGTTTCATTCTTGGCTAGTTTGAGCCCGGAAACAACTTAGATTGAAGTTGGAAAGAACTTGTAGCTTCATTCCAGACCCGTTTGAAGTTGAAAACAACTAGTAGCTTCATTCTCGGTTGTTTGAAATTGGAATCAACTTGTAGTTTCATTCTTGGCTCGTTTGAGCCCGGAAACAACTTGTAGCTTCATTATTGACTACATTGAAGTTGGAAACAACTTGTAGCTTCATTCCAGACCCGTTTGAAGTTGAAAACAACTTGTAGCTTCATTTTCGGTTGTTTGAAATTGGAATCAACTTGTAGTTTCATTCTTGGCCTTGTAGCTTCATTATTGACTAGATTGAAGTTGGAAACAACTTATAACTTCATTCCAGACTCGTTTGAATTTTAAAACAACTTGTAGCTTAATTTTCGGTTGTTTGAAATTGGAATCAACTTGTAGTTTCATTCTTGACTCGTTTGAGCCCGAAAACAACTTTAGCTTCATTATTGACTAGATTGAAGTTGTAAACAACTTGGAGCTTCATTCCAGACTCGTTTGAAGTTGAAAACAACTTGTAGCTTCATTTTCGGTTGTTTGAAATTGGAATTAATTTGTAGTTTCATTCTTGGCCGTTTGAGCTCGGAAACAACTTGTAGCTTCATTATTGACTAGATTGAAGTTGTGTTTCTTGTAGCTTCATTCCAGACTCGTTTGAAGTTGAAAACAACATGTAGCTTCATTTTCGGTTGTTTGAAATTGGAATCAACTTGTAGTTTCATTCTTGACTCGTTTGAGCCCGGAAACAACTTAGATTGAAGTTGGAAACAACTTGTAGCTTCATTCCAGACCCGTTTGAAGTTGAAAACAACTTGTAGCTTCGTTTTCGGTTGTTTGAAATTGGAATCAACTTGTAGTTTCATTCTTGGCTCGTTTGAGCCCGGAAACAACTTGTAGCTTCATCATTGGCTAGATTGAAGTTGTAAACAACTTGTAGCTTCATTCCAGACTCGTTTGAATTTTAAAACAATTTGTAGCTTCATTTTCTATTATTTGAAATTGGAATCAACTTGTAGTTTAATTCTTTACTCGTTTGAGCCCGAAAACAACTTGTAGCTTCATTCCAGACTCGTTTGAAGTTGAAAACAACTTGTAACTTCATTTTCGGTTGTTTGAAATTGGAATCACCTTGTAGTTTCATTCTTGACTCGTTTGAGCCCGGAAACAACTTGTAGCTTCATTATTGACTAGATTGAAGTTGGAAACAACTTGTAGCTTCATTCCAGGCTCGTTTGAAGTTGAAATCAACTTGTAGCTTCATTTTCTGTTGTTTGAAATTGGAATCAACTTGTAGTTTCATTCTTGACTCGTTTGAGCCCGGAAACAACTTGTAGCTTCATTATTGACTAGATTGAAGTTGTGTTTCTTGTAGATTCATTCCAGACTCGTTTGAAGTTGAAAACAACATGTAGCTTCATTTTCGGTTGTTTGAAATTGGAATCAACTTGTAGTTTCATTCTTGGCTCGTTTGAGCCCGGAAACAACTTAGATTGAAGTTGGAAAGAACTTGTAGCTTCATTCCAGACCCATTTGAAGTTGAAAACAACTTGTAGCTTCATTCTCGGTTGTTTGAAATTGGAATCAAGTTGTAGTTTCATTCTTGGCTCGTTTGAGCCCGGAAACAACTTGTAGCTTCATTATTGACTACATTGAAGTTGGAAACAACTTGTAGCTTCATTCCAGACCCGTTTGAAGTTGAAAACAACTTGTAGCTTCATTTTCGGTTGTTTGAAATTGGAATCAACATGTAGTTTCATTCTTGGCCTTGTAGCTTCATTATTGACTAGATTGAAGTTGGAAACAACTTATAACTTCATTCCAGACTCGTTTGAAGTTGAAAACAACATGTAGCTTCATTTTCGGTTGTTTGAAATTGGAATCAACTTGTAGTTTCATTCTTGGCTCGTTTGAGCCCGGAAACAACTTAGATTGAAGTTGGAAACAACTTGTAGCTTCATTCCAGACCCGTTTGAAGTTGAAAACAAATTGTAGCTTCATTTTCGGTTGTTTGAAATTGGAATCAACTTGTAGTTTCATTCTTGGCTCGTTTGAGCCCGGAAACAACTTGTAGCTTCATCATTGGCTAGATTGAAGTTGTAAACAACTTGTAGCTTCATTCCAGACTCGTTTGAATTTTAAAACAATTTGTAGCTTCATTTTCTATTATTTGAAATTGGAATCAACTTGTAGTTTCATTCTTGACTCGTTTGAGCCCGAAAACAACTTGTAGCTTCATTCTAGACTCGTTTGAAGTTGAAAACAACTTGTAACTTCATTTTCGGTTGTTTGAAATTGGAATCACCTTGTAGTTTCATTCTTGACTCGTTTGAGCCCGGAAACAACTTGTAGCTTCATTATTGACTAAATTGAAGTTGGAAACAACTTGTAGCTTCATTCCAGGCTCGTTTGAAGTTGAAAACAACTTGTAGCTTCATTTTCTGTTGTTTGAAATTGGAATCAACTTGTAGTTTCATTCTTGACTCGTTTGAGCCCGGAAACAACTTGTAGCTTCATTATTGACTAGATTGAAGTTGTGTTTCTTGTAGATTCATTCCAGACTCGTTTGAAGTTGAAAACAACATGTAGCTTCATTTTCGGTTGTTTGAAATTGGAATCAACTTGTAGTTTCATTCTTGGCTCGTTTGAGCCCGGAAACAACTTAGATTGAAGTTGGAAAGAACTTGTAGCTTCATTCCAGACCCATTTGAAGTTGAAAACAACTTGTAGCTTCATTCTCGGTTGCTTGAAATTGGAATCAACTTGTAGTTTCATTCTTGGCTCGTTTGAGCCCGGAAACAACTTGTAGCTTCATTATTGACTACATTGAAGTTGGAAACAACTTGTAGCTTCATTCCAGACCCGTTTGAAGTTGAAAACAACTTGTAGCTTCATTTTCGGTTGTTTGAAATTGGAATCAACTTGTAGTTTCATTCTTGGCCTTGTAGCTTCATTATTGACTAGATTGAAGTTGGAAACAACTTATAACTTCATTCCAGACTCGTTTGAATTTTAAAACAACTTGTAGCTTAATTTTCGGTTGTTTGAAATTGGAACCAACTTGTAGTTTCATTCTTGACTCGTTTGAGCCCGAAAACAACTTTAGCTTCATTATTGACTAGATTGAAGTTGTAAACAACTTGGAGCTTCATTCCAGACTCGTTTGAAGTTGAAAACAACTTGTAGCTTCATTTTCGGTTGTTTGAAATTGGAATTAATTTGTAGTTTCATTCTTGGCCGTTTGAGCTCGGAAACAACTTGTAGCTTCATTATTGACTAGATTGAAGTTGTGTTTCTTGTAGCTTCATTCCAGACTCGTTTGAAGTTGAAAACAACATGTAGCTTCATTTTCGGTTGTTTGAAATTGGAATCAACTTGTAGTTTCATTCTTGGCTCGTTTGAGCCCGGAAACAACTTAGATTGAAGTTGGAAACAACTTGTAGCTTCATTCCAGACCCATTTGAAGTTGAAAACAACTTGTAGCTTCATTCTCGGTTGCTTGAAATTGGAATCAACTTGTAGTTTCATTCTTGGCTCGTTTGAGCCCGGAAACAACTTGTAGCTTCATTATTGACTACATTGAAGTTGGAAACAACTTGTAGCTTCATTCCAGACCCGTTTGAAGTTGAAAACAACTTGTAGCTTCATTTTCGGTTGTTTGAAATTGGAATCAACTTGTAGTTTCGTTCTTGGCCTTGTAGCTTCATTATTGACTAGATTGAAGTTGGAAACAACTTATAACTTCATTCCAGACACGTTTGAAGTTGAAAACAACTTGTAGCTTCATTTTCGGTTGTTTGAAATTGGAATTAATTTGTAGATTCATTCTTGGCCGTTTGAGCTCAGAAACAACTTGTAGCTTCATTATTGACTAGATTGCAGTTGTGTTTCTTGTAGCTTCATTCCAGACTCATTTGAAGTTGAAAACAACATGTAGCTTCATTTTCGGTTGTTTGAAATTGGAATCAACTTGTAGTTTCATTCTTGGCTCGTTTGAGCCCGGAAACAACTTAGATTGAAGTTGGAAACAACTTGTAGGTTCATTCCAGACCCGTTTGAAGTTGAAAACAACTTGTAGCTTCGTTTTCGGTTGTTTGAAATTGGAATCAACTTGTAGTTTCATTCTTGGCCTTGTAGCTTCATTATTGACTAGATTGAAGTTGGAAACAACTTATAACTTCATTCCAGACTCGTTTGAATTTTAAAACAACTTGTAGCTTAATTTTCGGTTGTTTGAAATTGGAACCAACTTGTAGTTTCATTCTTGACTCGTTTGAGCCCGAAAACAACTTTAGCTTCATTATTGACTAGATTGAAGTTGTAAACAACTTGGAGCTTCATTCCAGACTCGTTTGAAGTTGAAAACAACTTGTAGCTTCATTTTCGGTTGTTTGAAATTGGAATTAATTTGTAGTTTCATTCTTGGCCGTTTGAGCTCGGAAACAACTTGTAGCTTCATTATTGACTAGATTGAAGTTGTGTTTCTTGTAGCTTCATTCCAGACTCGTTTGAAGTTGAAAACAACATGTAGCTTCATTTTCGGTTCTTTGAAATTGGAATCAACTTGTAGTTTCATTCTTGGCTCGTTTGAGCCCGGAAACAACTTAGATTGAAGTTGGAAACAACTTGTAGCTTCATTCCAGACCCGTTTGAAGTTGAAAACAACTTGTAGCTTCGTTTTCGGTTGTTTGAAATTGGAATCAACTTGTAGTTTCATTCTTGGCTCGTTTGAGCCCGGAAACAACTTGTAGCTTCATCATTGGCTAGATTGAAGTTGTAAACAACTTGTAGCTTCATTCCAGACTCGTTTGAATTTTAAAACAATTTGTAGCTTCATTTTCTATTATTTGAAATTGGAATCAACTTGTAGTTTAATTCTTTACTCGTTTGAGCCCGAAAACAACTTGTAGCTTCATTCCAGACTCGTTTGAAGTTGAAAACAACTTGTAACTTCATTTTCGGTTGTTTGAAATTGGAATCACCTTGTAGTTTCATTCTTGACTCGTTTGAGCCCGGAAACAACTTGTAGCTTCATTATTGACTAGATTGAAGTTGGAAACAACTTGTAGCTTCATTCCAGGCTCGTTTGAAGTTGAAATCAACTTGTAGCTTCATTTTCTGTTGTTTGAAATTGGAATCAACTTGTAGTTTCATTCTTGCCTCGTTTGAGCCCGGAAACAACTTGTAGCTTCATTATTGACTAGATTGAAGTTGTGTTTCTTGTAGATTCATTCCAGACTCGTTTGAAGTTGAAAACAACATGTAGCTTCATTTTCGGTTGTTTGAAATTGGAATCAACTTGTAGTTTCATTCTTGGCTCGTTTGAGCCCGGAAACAACTTAGATTGAAGTTGGAAAGAACTTGTAGCTTCATTCCAGACCCATTTGAAGTTGAAAACAACTTGTAGCTTCATTCTCGGTTGTTTGAAATTGGAATCAACTTGTAGTTTCATTATTGGCTCGTTTGAGCCCGGAAACAACTTGTAGCTTCATTATTGACTACATTGAAGTTGGAAACAACTTGTAGCTTCATTCCAGACCCGTTTGAAGTTGAAAACAACTTGTAGATTCATTTTCGGTTGTTTGAAATTGGAATCAACATGTAGTTTCATTCTTGGCCTTGTAGCTTCATTATTGACTAGATTGAAGTTGGAAACAACTTATAACTTCATTCCAGACTCGTTTGAAGTTAAAAACAACATGTAGCTTCATTTTCGGTTGTTTGAAATTGGAATCAACTTGTAGTTTCATTCTTGGCTCGTTTGAGCCCGGAAACAACTTAGATTGAAGTTGGAAACAACTTGTAGCTTCATTCCAAACCCGTTTGAAGTTGAAAACAAATTGTAGCTTCATTTTCGGTTGTTTGAAATTGGAATCAACTTGTAGTTTCATTCTTGGCTCGTTTGAGCCCGGAAACAACTTGTAGCTTCATCATTGGCTAGATTGAAGTTGTAAACAACTTGTAGCTTCATTCCAGACTCGTTTGAATTTTAAAACAATTTGTAGCTTCATTTTCTATTATTTGAAATTGGAATCAACTTGTAGTTTCATTCTTGACTCGTTTGAGCTCGAAAACAACTTGTAGCTTCATTCCAGACTCGTTTGAAGTTGAAAACAACTTGTAACTTCATTTTCGGTTGTTTGAAATTGGAATCACCTTGTAGTTTCATTCTTGACTCGTTTGAGCCCGGAAACAACTTGTAGCTTCATTATTGACTAGATTGAAGTTGGAAACAACTTGTAGCTTCATTCCAGGCTCGTTTGAAGTTGAAAACAACTTGTAGCTTCATTTTCTGTTGTTTGAAATTGGAATCAACTTGTAGTTTCATTCTTGACTCGTTTGAGCCCGGAAACAACTTGTAGCTTCATTATTGACTAGATTGAAGTTGTGTTTCTTGTAGATTCATTCCAGACTCGTTTGAAGTTGAAAACAACATGTAGCTTCATTTTCGGTTGTTTGAAATTGGAATCAACTTGTAGTTTCATTCTTGGCTCGTTTGAGCCCGGAAACAACTTAGATTGAAGTTGGAAAGAACTTGTAGCTTCATTCCAGACCCATTTGAAGTTGAAAACAACTTGTAGCTTCATTCTCGGTTGCTTGAAATTGGAATCAACTTGTAGTTTCATTCTTGGCTCGTTTGAGCCCGGAAACAACTTGTAGCTTCATTATTGACTACATTGAAGTTGGAAACAACTTGTAGCTTCATTCCAGACCCGTTTGAAGTTGAAAACAACTTGTAGCTTCATTTTCGGTTGTTTGAAATTGGAATCAACTTGTAGTTTCATTCTTGGCCTTGTAGCTTCATTATTGACTAGATTGAAGTTGGAAACAACTTATAACTTCATTCCAGACACGTTTGAAGTTGAAAACAACTTGTAGCTTCATTTTCGGTTGTTTGAAATTGGAATTAATTTGTAGATTCATTCTTGGCCGTTTGAGCTCAGAAACAACTTGTAGCTTCATTATTGACTAGATTGCAGTTGTGTTTCTTGTAGCTTCATTCCAGACTCGTTTGAAGTTGAAAACAACATGTAGCTTCATTTTCGGTTGTTTGAAATTGGAATCAACTTGTAGTTTCATTCTTGGCTCGTTTGAGCCCGGAAACAACTTAGATTGAAGTTGGAAACAACTTGTAGCTTCATTCCAGACCCGTTTGAAGTTGAAAACAACTTGTAGCTTCTTTTTTGGTTGTTTGAAATTGGAATCAACTTGTAGTTTCATTCTTGGCTCGTTTGAGCCCGGAAACAACTTGTAGCTTCATCATTGGCTAGATTGAAGTTGGAAACAACTTGTAGCTTCATTCCAGACACGTTTGAAGTTGAAAACAACTTGTAGCTTCATTTTCGGTTGTTTGAAATTGGAATTAATTTGTAGTTTCATTCTTGGCCGTTTGAGCCCGGAAACAACTTGTAGCTTCATTACTGACTTTATTGAAGTTGTGTTTCTTGTAGCTTCATTCCAGACTCGTTTGAAGTTGAAAACAACATGTAGCTTCATTTTCGGTTGTTTGAAATTGGAATCAACTTGTAGTTTCATTCTTGGCTCGTTTGAGCCCGGAAACAACTTAGATTGAAGTTGGAAACAACTTGTAGCTTCATTCTTGGCTCGTTTGAGCCCAGAAACAACTTGTAGCTTCATTATTGACTACATTGAAGTTGGAAACAACTTGTAGCTTCATTCCAGACCCGTTTGAAGTTGAAAACAACTTGTAGCTTCATTTTCGGTTGTTTGAAATTGGAATCAACTTGTTGTTTCATTCTTGGCCTTGTAGCTTCATTATTGACTACATTGCAGTTAGAAACAACTTGTAGCTTAATTCCAGACTCGTTTGAATTTAAAAACAACTTGTAGCTTCATTTTTGGTTGTTTGAAATTGGAATCAACTTGTAGTTTCATTCTTGGCTCGTTTGAGCCCGGAAACAACTTGTATCTTCATTATTGACTAGATTGAAGTTGGAAACAACTTGTAGCTTCATTCCAGACTCGTTTGAATTTTAAAACAACTTGTAGCTTCATTTTTTGTTGTTTGAAATTGGAATCAACTTGTAGTTTCATTCTTGACTCGTTTGAGCCCGAAAACAACTTGTAGCTTCATTATTGACTAGATTGAAGTTGTAAACAACTTGTAGCTTCATTCCAGACTCGTTTGAAGTTGAAAACAATTTGTAGCTTCATTTTCTATTATTTGAAATTGGAATCAACTTGTAGTTTCATTCTTGACTCGTTTGAGCCCGAAAACAACTTGTAGCTTCATTCCAGACTCGTTTGAAGTTGAAAACAACTTGTAACTTCATTTTCGGTTGTTTGAAATTGGAATCACCTTGTAGTTTCATTCTTGACTCGTTTGAGCCCGGAAACAACTTGTAGCTTCATTATTGACTAGATTGAAGTTGGAAACAACTTGTAGCTTCATTCCAGGCTCGTTTGAAGTTGAAAACAACTTGTAGCTTCATTTTCTGTTGTTTGAAATTGGAATTACTTGTAGTTTCATTCTTGACTCGTTTGAGCCCGGAAACAACTTGTAGCTTCATTATTGACTAGATTGAAGTTGTGTTTCTTGTAGATTCATTCCAGACTCGTTTGAAGTTGAAAACAACATGTAGCTTCATTTTCGGTTGTTTGAAATTGGAATCAACTTGTAGTTTCATTCTTGGCTCGTTTGAGCCCGGAAACAACTTAGATTGAAGTTGGAAAGAACTTGTAGCTTCATTCCAGACCCATTTGAAGTTGAAAACAACTTGTAGCTTCATTCTCGGTTGCTTGAAATTGGAATCAACTTGTAGTTTCATTCTTGGCTCGTTTGAGCCCGGAAACAACTTGTAGCTTCATTATTGACTACATTGAAGTTGGAAACAACTTGTAGCTTCATTCCAGACCCGTTTGAAGTTGAAAACAACTTGTAGCTTCATTTTCGGTTGTTTGAAATTGGAATCAACTTGTAGTTTCATTCTTGGCCTTGTAGCTTCATTATTGACTAGATTGAAGTTGGAAACAACTTATAACTTCATTCCAGACACGTTTGAAGTTGAAAACAACTTGTAGCTTCATTTTCGGTTGTTTGAAATTGGAATTAATTTGTAGATTCATTCTTGGCCGTTTGAGCTCAGAAACAACTTGTAGCTTCATTATTGACTAGATTGCAGTTGTGTTTCTTGTAGCTTCATTCCAGACTCGTTTGAAGTTGAAAACAACATGTAGCTTCATTTTCGGTTGTTTGAAATTGGAATCAACTTGTAGTTTCATTCTTGGCTCGTTTGAGCCCGGAAACAACTTAGATTGAAGTTGGAAACAACTTGTAGCTTCATTCCAGACCCGTTTGAAGTTGAAAACAACTTGTAGCTTCTTTTTTGGTTGTTTGAAATTGGAATCAACTTGTAGTTTCATTCTTGGCTCGTTTGAGCCCGGAAACAACTTGTAGCTTCATCATTGGCTAGATTGAAGTTGGAAACAACTTGTAGCTTCATTCCAGACACGTTTGAAGTTGAAAACAACTTGTAGCTTCATTTTCGGTTGTTTGAAATTAGAATTAATTTGTAGTTTCATTCTTGGCCGTTTGAGCCCGGAAACAACTTGTAGCTTCATTACTGACTTTATTGAAGTTGTGTTTCTTGTAGCTTCATTCCAGACTCGTTGAAGTTGAAAACAACATGTAGCTTCATTTTCGGTTGTTTGAAAT